>NC_071270.1:3645000-3747500 GCF_023375685.1 Ictalurus furcatus
ACTTTTATTCAGCTTGGAAAAATGTTTATTTTCTTTGTTTATTTATTCATTTTTTTTTTATATACAAGATGTATAACTGCAGAAACTAAGGGTTTGTACCTGGTTTAAATTTTCGTGTTTGATAGAAAAGGTCTGATTAGCATTCCAAAGAGTAGCGTGTCAAAATAAAGCACTTCAACCAAAACAACTACAAAGGAGAACTGCTAAAGAAAAAAAAAGAAAAAAAAAAAAGGGGGGGGGGGGGGGAGAAGAGGACAGATAATTAGAAGCTTGCTACCCGAACAGCGTTAGCATGCAGGAGGAGATGCTGCAAAACATGTTTTTTTAAAAAAAAACAAAAACAACAACAAAAACACTTAAGGACAGGGACGAGCAAGAAACAATCCAGAATTATTGGCACCCCTTAATGATATAATACAATGAAAATTCATGAATAATGCATGAATTGAGTGTTTAACGATATGGAACTTTTTTTTTTTTTTAAACATAAAATTAGTGCAATGTTTCATTTTTTTTTTTCCTGTAAAAGTGCAAGTTTCTAACTTATTAATCCATGCTAATATTTAATTATCTTAAAATTGAACCTGGAACTTTCGACACATTCATAGCCCTGAGTTTGCTTAAATGTCTTTTTTTAACTCATTTCATATGAATGATTTTATATTAAAGTGTATAAATGTGGTTGTTTTTATTTATTTTTTTTAAACATAATATTAGTGGAAGATTTTACTTCAAAGGGTTTAATACTTACTAATATGATCATATTTAACTTGTTCCTGGTTGTGCTTAATCCTATTTTAGACTTAATCTGCGATGCAGGCAAACCTCTTCATTGTTCTCCATTGTGAAGTTTTAGCACAGCCTGGCCTACGAAAAACCTTTACACACCACGCTACTAAAAAAGAAATGGATTAAACGTGGGCGGTATTTTGCGGCTTTATATTTTGCACAGCGACTGGTTTATTTCATTGCTATATAAACAGCAGTAAACCGACTCAGAGTTTATTACGAACAGAAGGTGAGAAGCACACAGCCACCAAGAACAACACTGTATGTGTACACAGAGGTAAAATAACAACCTGTTGGAGTGTGAGTGGATCCTAGTGGTTCGAGATGGTGCTTTTAAAATGGATGATGCTGTAGTATGAATATTAACGAGACAAGGGCGCGATTTCTTATAGGCCAGATAGTAGTGTGAAAAGTGATAGATTCATCAGTTTAGAAAGCCCTTGGAATAAATGCCCCCCCCTTTTTTAAAAACCTGAAGTAGGATCACCACTTGAAAAAACAGGCATCAGATGGAAGCTCTGGTAATAAGCCAGCACTTCTTGGGCTCACAGGGAGAAAGAAGAGCACTCGTTCATGATATGAATCTCATTCGAGTCGGCCGCGTCGGCTGCTTTGCATGGACGGCCGTATCGCCGAGGTTCGCACTCCACGCTGAGATTTGTCACTGGCTCGGTGTTCTTGGTGCTCCACTCCAAAGCACATATGAGTAAACGCTCTATATATCTGCAAGCTCCAGCACCGCCGAAACAGCCCGAACCACAACAGGCCATTAAAGGTACCTCACCATGAAGAGAGATTAAGCTGCGGGGGTGGGGGGGAGAAATAGAGAGAGGAAAACATTTCCTCACAGCCCTGGAGATAGATGCGAAAAGATCTCCGTCTTCACACAGGCAGAAGAGGGAAATGTAAAAAAAAAAAAAAAAAAAAAAAGATGGCTGCACTTCTCTCATTCTTTGTCAGTATTAATTGTTTGAAGCAATGCAAACATCCTGCTCTTGAATAATTAGATCTCTACTATCTCTACTCGTTTCCTTTCTTTTAATGGGCAGATATATAAAAAAAAAAAAACCTGACCAAGCCTGTCAGATTTTCACATTCTCATTTCTGAAAATGAGAGAGGAAGAACGAGAGAGAGAGAGAGAGAGACAGAGAGAGAGAGAGAGAGAGAGTGAGCCAATAGGTCCTCCCATTTCATGCGAAGGAAGAAGAAATACAAGTTTCGTCAAGCGTGAAGGAACAACTCATTATAAAATTGAAACATTTCAGTCCTGCTGTTGGAAGAAAAAAAAAACACCCGAAAAAACGCCTGTAACATGAAAAAAAAAAAAAGATGGAGATAATTTAGAAATGAATTTGACTTCCAGTCTTCTTCAACAATGAAACACTCTGAAGATGAATGATTACGCCTAAAAAACTTTGTTTTCACAGACTCATTTCCGTTCGAGTTCACCAAGGATCACCTGGTCTATCTTCAAAGCAGAAGAGTTTAGAGGGAACAATGAGGCGAATGCCTGCCAGTATGAGATACTGAGAACTTTGTATTCGAGTCTAAGCCGGGGTGACGATGTTATTCAGAGGTGTGTTATTAGTTGTTGTTGTTGGGGTTTTTTTTCCTTCTCCAGTGTGAAAGCGGCTGTATGGCAGCTCCACTACCCCACTAGTGAAGCTGCGTCCCTTGGGACCTGTGGATCCACCATCTGGTAGAAAGGAAGCGAATGAGATGGAGGTGATGAGACGCTCCATGCTGGGCTCCAAATGGAAAGCCCAATTCGTGGTAGGGGAGCGAACATACAGAACTGGAAATTGGCTGGCCGGTGTGGGAGAGCGAGGCACTGCAGAGGCGGCGAAGAAAAACTTGCAGCCCGAGGAGACAATGATCTGCAATTACTTTCAAGTCTCCGTCCAATTTAGCACAGACATGAAAGACGGAATGGAGGGAGGGGAGGCTGAATTGTCTTCAGAGGAGATCTGTAACGAAAGGGTAAACGTTTTTTTTTTCTTTTCTTTTCTTTTCCGAAGCGGTGGTCGTGTGGGAGGATTTTCTTACGTGGATAAGTGGACGGACGTGGTGTAAGGGGTGTAAGGGTACTGGGATATTTTTTAATTAGATGATGGACACACGGGAAAGGGGCATTTAATTGGATGGGAATCGACCGGAGGACAGGAAAGATTTTATTGAGGGAGGGAGGGAGGGAGGCCAAGAGCGAGAGTAAGTCTCTAATGAGAGGAGAGGATGAGAGCGAGAAATGGAGAGAGAACATTTCTTCTTTTTTTTTTTTCTTCCCTGAGAAAAGCTGCAGTGTTACTCACCGCCAAGGGAGTTAAGGGAGTGTGCCTATAGCAAATCTGTTATTTAAGATGGCAGCTAATACGGTTTGTCGTTCCTTTCACCTCGCACGATGTTACAGACTATATAGTCACTTAATAGTTGGACAAAGCGGTAACGGAACTCCGGGATCTAAAGGGTGGAAGAGCAGGAGATGGATCCGAATGCTGATCAGCTGTCTCTGCACTCAGAGCTCGTCACTCGGGCGCTCCAGGTGCGTGGTTAATCAGAAGTGCCTTTCCTTTCGTTTTCAAATTGGACAGAAGGAACAGGTCCCCCAGGAGCCTCCTTGTCAGCATTCATCTTCTAAATGAGAATCTCTCCTCCACTTCATCATGTAGGCTGTCGAGGCGTTTTCTGGGAGGTGCCAGTTCCGTTCGTGCTGCCACTTATACCACTCCTCAGCGTTTTTCTCGCTGTACCTCGCACCGGCTTCACCAAACATCGCATTTATGAGGCTGAAAAATGGTCGTGTTGAGCGTGCCGAAATATATATATATATATCTCCACCAAATAAGGCTAAAAAAAAAAAAAAAAAATACACCTGCTGCACTACGGATATTTTATACATTACAAGCCGTGCATCAGAAAAATGTCTTGGCAGCACAATATGACTGTTTCTTGGACGTCATGCAAAAAGACAAGTCGTTCTTCTGGGCACGGTGGCAGCTCAGCGATTAAAGCGCTGGACTGCCAAACAGAAGGTCGGGAGTTCAAGCCCCAGCACTGCCATTCTGCCACCGTCAGGTTCATAAGCTCCAGGGACGCTGTATCACAACTGACCCTGCACTCTGACCGCAAATTTCCAAGAAGCTTTAGGATTTGCAAAGATAAAACACTTTACTGGACTGTATGTGATAAAAGGCTTTCTTCGTCCAATTTCTTGTACTTTTACACCATCCATCATAGCAGAAGCAACAAATGAATGATTGCGCTACTAGTCCAAGACCGCATCAGAATTCTGCTCTGGTCACGAAAAAAAAAACCAAAAAAAAAAAGCCAGATGGTTAGCTGGAGAGGAGCCAGCAATCATAAGATGTCAATTTGGACAGAATCCAAAGTATTTCTACAGAAGAACTAAATGTTTTATTAAACAAATTCGTAAAAAAAAAAAAAAGGGGTACGCCGAGTGATCACGTCCGCTGTGTTCGTTCGAGTCTTTCATCGCCATGAGCTTGGCCTTAAGGATCTTTATATGCATCAAATAAATCAATAAACAAACATTTCTTTTGCAAAAAACCAACAGTGAGCATGTTTTTCAAACCACCGGGGCTGGTTACCACGGTAACTCGGTTAACCGTCACAAGACACAGGCTTATGTGAGACAGTTTAGCCCATATTCTGTAAGTGAACGATCATCAAAATGTTCTGTTACTTTTCCCCCCAAACAGCACGATGTCACTCTTCGCCATTAGCCTGACGCTTCGTACCCCCTGGCCACAGCTCTTGATAAAACTGCTTACCCCAACCGCAAGTGTGATGTTTAATTGCACCCCCTGTGTCTCCAACAACAAAAGATCCATCTCTGTTGTTTTCCTTCCTTCTTTTTTTTTTATCATAACGACAGCCTCCTCAGGAGGTTTCCTGGTTCTCCTGAGAAGTTCTTAGCAATGTAATGGTCTACAGCATCTTAGGGTATGGGGGGGGGGGGGGGGGTTTAGGGTTAGGGTTAGGGGGGTGCTGGAAATAAATGACTGAACGGGAGAAGAAATAATGGACTGAGCATGAAACAAACGACAGACTAGCAGACCAGAAAGGAAGGATTGACCATGAAATTGGATCTAAACAACTGACCACTGAAAAAAAAAAAAAAAGAGTAGAAGACGTCAGGCACGATGGGAGAGGAAAGCGTGCAGGGATCTCAGGAACAGCACGTATTCTTAATTTACCCTCCTCAACAACGTTATGTGACGGGCCACAGCGTAGCTAGAGCGGTTTCTTACAGACTTTCCGTTCCTCTGAAGACCTTTTTTTCTCACTTCCCCAGTGTTTCAATGATTCTGTATTTCAGCCAGCTGTCTTATGAGAAGGAACGGTGGTTTGAATCGATCAGACAATCTGCCCAGCAAGCACGTACACTGCGCAGAGTCTAATCAACAGCGTGTAATTGTTTGCACTGGATATATATGATATATCGTGATAATTCCTCCAAAAAAAGGAGGAATAAAGGAGCACTTTGGAAAAGGCTGTAGAACAAAATCGTGTTCCTGTTAGGCGTGTCGAAATCCTCACAACACGGAACACACGTCACGTAGCTGAACTAGCTAACGTGACCGGCCTTGTCTCTACACTCCCAAAGAGAGAGACAGAGATGAATAAATACGTAAATACACTTTCCCCAGTTTGAAATCTCTGCGCATGGACCGTACGGCGATTAAACATTTTTCGTCGCGGATAAGTAACGGGTTAACGCCTCATTTAAATCGACGTGACATTTTATTCAAGATGGCTGCTTCATAGCGTCACAGGTTTCTTCCAGGTTCTTCTGTTTCCTCCAACATCCCCAAAAACATGGTGGTAGGTGGATGGGTGACACTTAATCACCCCTAGGTGTGTGTGTGTGTGTGTGTGTGTGTGTGGATAAAGCTCTTTACTAATGATGAATGAATGTATTTTATTCAAGATATAATTAAGAATACTGTAAAAACTACATTCATAGCAGATTTTAAATACCCAGGATCCCAACCCTGGTCGTGGATAACCATCGGTTCTGAGACTATAATACAGTTCAGTGAGTCTCTCTGGATCAGACCATCTGCTGAATGCTGCAAATGTAACCGTTGCGGTTCCTGAACTGCTTTGCTGTATGCGAGGCTTAAGATGCTGGAGGCAAGTGTGTGAAGGTATGTTCCTGTCAAACACCAACTGATGGGCTGAAAGCAAAATCCAATCGCATGCCATAAACTGAACGGTTACAGAAGTTGTTGTTTTTTTTTTTTTGCTTGTAAAGAGCATAGTAAAAAAAAACCCGAAACTTTTATTAGGTCTGAAAACCATCAAGTCATTCAAAGCCTTTACTGAAACAACTACTTCCCGCCTCAGGCTACGTTCTGAACACCTTCCTGCCTTCCAACACCCACCTGAACTGAACAAACCCAATCAAAGCTGCACACTTTTATTCATGTCTGCGCTTTACAGCACAGCTTCATCTCCTGGGCTTCACTTATACCTCATGACCTAGTACAGATGTGTACTCATCAAATAACCTGCTACATTAACATCGCACAGCTTTGCTCAGATTATGAACGAACGATAGACTTTCGCATCGATTTCTGGAACCGAACCAGACCAACGACCGTTCTTAGTGATGGTGCGGTCTAACACGTCGCTCCGAAATCCCCCAATGGAGTCGATATCTGGCGAGTTTGAAGGTCATAGCTTCAGATTGCAGTGAGTCCCCATACCACGTGGATGGGGCGGAGCCACTCCGGAAGAGACCACGCCCATCAATATAAAACTGTTTCCTCGTCATCGGGATATAAGAACTTTGGATCGGTCTGCCGTGATGATGAAAGGAGCCAAAGCGAAAAAATATATAAATGCCCCCTACAGCATTTAGGGCGCTTCATATTCGTATCTATATTTCTATCTGTTCGTCCTAAATAATGGATTTGTATTATGTTACGTCCGTAACGAGCGTACCGTGAATAAGAGTCCGGAGATGAGCAAAGGAAAGTCTTTATGTAACCGTAACATGCCGTAAGTGCACTGCTCAGTGGAAAAACTGTATATAAGCGTATCCTGTATAATAACCGTGATGTTTTTGGGGGCACTTCTTTTCTGAGGAAAGCAAAGGTTCTTTTTTTTAAAGCCCTTTTCTCAGCTCATTGTGTGTGAAAGAGCAGCAGATCAAGCGAAAGCAGGACCGTGATCAGACAAAAGCAAGGCAGCAAAGAGCATCACATCAATATTGCGAAGGCGTGTAAGGCTGAATTGGTTAGCACTTATGAAAGAAAGCCATGGCATTCTTCAATTACTCTTCCCCTCAGTACGATTCGAGCAGTTCAACCTTGGGTTACGATTGCAGTTTCAATCCGGCGTGATTGTCTCTTATTGAATGTCTCGTGGAACAGGAATGTGATCGGTCTCCAGCAGTGCCCGTGAGACAGGATTATTGTGGAAGCGCTGTGTTCGTCGAGTAGGTGGCATCGCACTGATCATCCACGATTAACCAAAATGAAATACTGTTCATAGGCCAAGGTAGCAAGAAATGAGAGAAAATAAACACGACTCAGGCTCAGATGACACACAATGATCCCTGTCTCCTCCCTATTGTCAAAGACTAATAATTACCCAGGCTCCGTCTCAAATCGTACTCTTTAATCTTACACTAAACATTCGACAATGTACAGCGAACCCTTTAGAATTTTCTGGATTTCTGCAGAAATGTGACCTAGAACACCATCAGATTTACACACAAGCCCTAAAAGTAGACAAAGAGAACCCAGTTCCACAAATGAGTCAAAAATATTATGCTCGGTCGTTCATTTATTGAGGAAAATGATCCAGTATTACATATCCGTGAGTGGCAAAAGTATGTGAACCTCTAGAATTAGCAGTTAATTTGAAGGTGGAATTAGAATCAGGTGTTTATCATCCCATTGATTGAAATCAGGTGTGAGTGAGCGAGCGAGCGAGTGAGCGAGCGAGTGAGTACCCTGTTTTATTTAAAGAACAGGGATCTATCAAAGTCTGATCTTCACAGCACATGTCTGTGGAAGTGTATCCCGGCAAGAACAAAGGAGATTTCTGAGGACCTCAGAAAAAGACCTCAGAAAAAGATGCTGATCAGGCTGGAAAAGGTCACAAAATCATCTCTAAAGAGTTTGGATGCCACCAATCTACAATCAGACAGATTGTGTACAAATGGAGGAAAATTAAAACCTTTTGTTCCCCTCCACAGGAGTGACGACCAACAAAGATCATTCCAAGAGCAAGACGTGTAATAGACCGTGAGGTCACAAAGGAACCCGGGGTAACTTCTAAGCAAATAAAGGTCTCTCTCACATTGGGTAATGGTAATGTTTATGAGTCCACCATCAGGAGAACACTGAACAACAATGGTGTGCATGGCACGATTGAGAGCCACAGCTCTCCAAATAGAACAGTGCTGACCTTGTGCAGTTTGCTAACAATCACGTGGACAAGCCAGAAGGCTAATGGAAAAATGAGACCAAAATAGAACTGTTTGGTTTAAATGAGGAGTGTTATGTTTGGAGAAAGGAAAACACTGCATTCCAGCATACGAACCTTATACCATCTGTGAAACATGCTGGTGGTAGGATCATGGTTTTTGGCCTGTTTTGCTTCATCTAGGCCTGGATGGCTTGCCATTACTGATGGAACAATGAATTCTGAATCATACCAACGAATTCTAAAGGAAAATGTCAGGACATCAGTCTGTGAACTGAATCTCAAGAGAAAGTGGGTCATGCAGCAAGACAAAGAATGCTTAAAGAAGAATAAAGATCATGTTTTGGAACGGCCAAGTCAAAGTCCTGACCTTAATCCAATAGAAATGTTGTGGAAGAACCTGAAGCAAGCAGTTCATGTGAGGAAACCCACCAACATCCCAGAGTTGAAGCTGTTCTGTACTGAGGAACGGGATAAAACTCCTCCAAGCCGACGTGCAGGACCGATCAACAGTTACCCCAATCGTTTAGGAGTTCACACCAGATACCGAAAGCAAATGTTCACATACTTTTACCACTCACGGATATGCAATATTGGATAATTTTCCTCAATAAATAAACGACCAACTATAATATGTTTGTCTCATTTGTTTAATCGGGTTCTCGTCATCTACTTTGAGGAGAAAAGTGAGATTTGTTGGTCTCTCCTCGTTAAAATTTGCATACACTTGGCCATTTCCGTGGGTTTCATCACAGTATTAAAGCAACGCTTCAGACAAAATTTTTGTGTATAAATAGTACAGCTCAGTTCATTGAAATTTGCTGCCATTTCCTACCCCACCTTCTAAGTAACAATACAACCACAAGAGAGAAGCTGATAGCGACCTGTTGCTTGCTGGCGTGAATGTAAGGTAACACTTTTAATTGATTCACAGACTCGAATCATTCTCAGGTGTTTTTGTACCCGAGATAAGTGGGGAAAAAAAATACACAGTAATTCAATATCAGAGGTGCTAACATCGCTAACGAGAGAGAGAGAGAGAGAGAGAGAGAGCGTGAGAAAATGACCATATTGGCATTTCAGTGGGCAGACATGATGAAATGTTTATGGGTATATTAATAAATGTTAATAGCATTTACAATACATCAAACAAATCAAAAACCACCCATATGACCACAAAATACTTTTTCAAAGCTAAAATTATGTGGTGATCTAGACGATTCAGCTGAAGCGCATTCGACCGATGTCCAATGTGTCCAATGGGATTAATATAGGTCCAGGCAGACGAATGGAAAATGATATGTTACAAACACTACCGCTACATTAACTCCAACAAGCGACCGCTACATTAACTCCAGCAAGCAGCGTTTATATTCGACATACTTTTACGCAACCTGGAGCCACGATTTCCGAGACAAACGACATTTAAAAAAAGATTTTCTCAATTCGATACAAATTAGGTAAAGCCACAAATCCGGACGTTTCATCTGACCGATCCTGTACGACATCTGTCCAGTCCCCGACTCGCGACGTCGGTTCTAACCTGCAGTGAGATCCTGTATAATGTTGTTAAACGTGCACAGAGGAAAAATTTTGATAAGACTTTTGATAGAATGTTGTCGGTGGTGGTATTGAGTGTACGTCGCTCTGCTAATCTGACAACGAAACCAGTATGAAGCTGAGCAAGGAAAAAGAAGAAGAAAAAAAAAACAATTTTCAAAATGATTAGCGTTTTATTTCATTTGTGTTTAGCTAGTTACATTTCGATGCTACGTACATGTATTGCAAGCATCATGACTAGCTTGCCACATGTGCATGCAGGGTTAGGTAGAGGCAAAAGGTCAAAACAGTCAATTCGAAACAGTTCACCAGATTAAAAGGATAATCCAAATAATTATTTAAATTAAACAAGACATGCAGTCAGAGAATTTATTTAAAAATAATAATAATAATAAAACACTCAAAGTACTTACTTGGAATTGGGATAGACTCTATGTGCTTACGTAAGTGACAAACCAGGAAGTAACCAGGAAGTGCATTTCAGAGGTCATGCTAGAATTCTAGTGATTGCGACCTCTGCTGGTGGGGAAGGGCGATATTGTGCGCTATCATTACAACAACAAACACATCTGACCTTGCACGTTTCTTACTGAACAGCTCATCTGTTGATACAGAAATGCGAAATTGTTGTTTTTTTCCTCCATCGCCTTTTTTACATACAGTGAGTTTGATCACAACGTTTTCACGCTCCAGGACACGCTGGATTTTCACCGGATTCGATCGCGTGTTATTTTATAAACAGTGTGGTGGTTCAGATGTGGACCAAGCAACATAAACAACGTGTTTGATTGTTGATTTTTCATTCCAACCAAACAGACCACAGCTCCGCCTTCTAGATTTCTACCACTTTGATAGTAAATGATTGACGGTTGCAAATTTCACATGGAGAAAGTTACCAGAAAACCGTGCTTTTTTTTTTCTACCCATATCACTGTAGGACCGGGTCGAAACACTTCAATGCTACGGCTAAGCTATAAATGGCTTAGCACGTCTTCAGAATACAGCTCGGACAAAATGGCAGGTCCTGTCTACGTAGTGGGGAGCACAGTGGTTTAGCGCTTAGCACGCTTGCCTTACACATCTGGCGTTGGTGGCTCGAAGTCTGCAGGTTCTTCCCATGCTTTTGGGGGTTTCATCCGGGTACTCCGGTTTCCTCCTCCGGTCCAAAGATATGCATCGTAGACTGTTCAGCATCTCTAAATTGTCAGCAGTGTGTGAACGAATGTGTGTGATTGTGCAATGTAATGAGTTGGCACCTCGTCCAAGGGTGTCCCCCGCCTTGTCCCCCGAGTTCCCTGGGATCGTCTCCAGGTTCCCAAAAAACAAGCTTTTCAGAAACGTCCTCGTGGAGAAATTTGTAAACTTTTCACGGTAGATGTCGGTTGTGTGTGTGTGTGTGTGTGTGTGTGTTGTGAATGTGTTAGCACAACTGCTGATCAGGTCGTTACTTCGTGCTTCATGTCATTTTTATCTACGATGTCTATCACCTCAGTGTCACTTCACACATTTTTGAGAAGACGCCTTTCGTCTTCTCTGACGCTCGATACGCAGCTCTTAAATGATATTCTTGTGGCGTTCTAACAAACATCACGAGGACCCAACGGGGACGTTTGTGGGAACGTTTTCCCCCTCGTCTCGTAACCCCAGGAGTAAACGAGTATAAAGAACCGAACAGTCGACTAGACACGTGTGTACTTTCCGAAAGCGTTCTGATTCCCTTCGGACGCTCGATTGCGGTTAATTCGATTCATCCGAGGTTGTCACGTCTGGATTTGGAGAAGCAAATGAGCAGCTTTAAGTGGGTGGGCTGGGAGCAGGAAGAGTGAGCTTTCCCGGACGCTCCGGCGCTCCCGCAGTCTCACTCGCGTCGCTGTGATTTATGTAATCCTGTCTTAATGGGCTGTGTGGTGCACACACACACACACTTAGCTGCCAACATCGACAATAAGAGGCGAGAGATTTTTAACGGCCGCTCCTTCAAGACCTGCAGCATTTTGCTGAGTCTTCAGAAATCCTTTCTTGTGTTTGTTTCAAGAGATATTGACCGCTTCTATCAAATATTCAAGAGAACGCCTTGGATGAGGAAGTGAAAAACAGGCCAAAGTATATTTACTGTCGTCGTGTGTGTGTGTGTGTGTGTGTGTGTGTGTTCCCCCCTCACCCCCCATCAGATGATGGCTGAAGTCTGTTTCGGATCATTGATCATGTGTGTCATCGAGAATGTATATGAGCGGGTCGTCTGTAGATCCTGCAGTGTCTTTGCTATGAGGCAAAATGCAGCTGTGTGTGTGTGTGTGTGTGTGTGTGTGTGTGAGTGGAGTCCCTGTCAGTGCTGATGGATGGCTCTCAGGTATTTCTGGATCAGAGATGATTCGAAGATTGAGTTCAGGTGCAAGGCAATAGAGTGTTAAATGAGTTAGTGAGATGTTTCATAGACACCATTGAGCGAGAGATGGCCACATTCTTGCCTTTGAAAATGAAAAAAAGAAAAGAAAAAGACGTGTGTGTGTGTGTGTGTGACAGAGAGAGAGAGAGAGAGAGAGAGACAAAGACGAAGAGAAGTGAAAAGACTCGCAGAGTGCGAAGTTTGCACCGGTCTGTCATGCGACCGAACATCTAATTATTGACTTCACGCGCGCTGTCCTTTCACAGTTTGATCGGCCGTCACTTTCAAACCTTTCGGACGGAGGGATGAAGAGAAAGAGAATCCTTATGAGAAGAATCGTTGACGGAGCGATGTGATAAAGCAGAGCTACTGTGAGCACTCCGGGAGTGTTTTATTCCTCTTACACCACAGAGACATGCTAATTATTACGAGATTTCTTCGTTTACTAAGAACAGGTACATTTTATCTGTTTATAGTTACGTATAATGTTGTGGAATGCCCACGTTCCTTCATCGGTCTGTCTTTCTCTCTCTCTCTCGATGTTTATTAAAGAGCAAAACCAAACACGCTCGTCATGTCGATGTCCGAAAACTTCCGATCGTGGCTTTACCTCTGACCGCTGACACCGGAGACTCCTTCCGTCGACGTTACATAAACATCTCCTTACAGAGAACATCACCATACCAATGAGTCGACCGTGTAGGAGCTGTTACTATAGAAACCGTAACGTACGATATTAGAACAAGCGCGTTAACGTAAACCTGGGATTTGGAGCGGCAATGCTGTCCCGAAAACGGATCAACCCATCAGAATCCTGAATTCAACAGCGCCGCTGTATATAAACGCACACACAGTGATCGACTCACCCCGAACGGGTTCTTGTTCTGACGTTAAAACCAGTAACGGAAATCTGTCTCGCGGAAAAGCTTCAGACGTGCTGTTGTGCGAGCGCAGAAATCGAATAAATAAATAGAGAAATAGATAAATAAATAAATAAAATAAAATGAAAAGAAAACGATAACAGGTATGTTAGCATAATGCATTGCAGATGAATACAACAAAGCCCTGGGCTTGAATTTCATCATGAACCTACACATTTTCATCACGCTGTTTATTCGACGTGTTCCCCAAAGTCCTGTTTCGGGTTTTGTTTTTATTACGAACTGTACGTGTTTATCATAGAGACAGGAAACGCAACGATGTGTGCAGGAAACAGAGGTTTTAATTGGCGCACAGGCTACAAGGCACGCAGGCTCTAATCGCCGAGCGAGCGAGAGTGTGTGTGCGTGGGTGATGGAAAGACCGAGAGAGAGCGAGAGAGAGAGAGAGAGAGAGAGAGTGAAAGGTTGCCACAGCAACCACTGGATCAACAGCAACAGTAGCCCAAGGGCAAGTTTTCGTCTTAGAGCAAAAGAACAAAACTCCCAATCTCCTCCAAAACAACACATGTGCCACTGACACCAGCTCAATCAAAAAAAACCCGCCTTTTTAAAGAAAGCATGACCTTCAGAGAGAAGGGGAAGCAAACAGACAAACGGAAGAAGCACAGCGATTAGCGCGACGCATGCTAGTTCCACCAGTGAGAACGTCTCAGACAGAAAGGAAAGCACTTCAGCATGACAGCGGTAATAGACTCTATATCACCTTGAGGTATTCGAGTAAAGCGTGTGTACAGTACGAGTCCCGGTATATCAAATCCCTCGATTACGTACGTCTGGATAAGAGTGGAGATAATATGTGTGTGTGTTTTTAAACAGTGTTTAAAGATTAACGATTTGTTCGGTGCTTATAAAGGCAGTTCTAAGATGTTGTGTTGTCGAGCCATGCCTTCTGAAGCGACCAGACGTCGGGATGTGGCGGAGGGGGCGTGGCCGAGCTGTGGACGGAGAGGAGGCGGGTCGAACCGGCGAGTAACGTGTGATGATTCTCACCTGATTTCTGTGAGGATTCTATAGCATTCTACATTTGCCCCCTAACCCCACACCCTAATCCACCCCCGCCCCCCAACCCCAATAGGACCCGGAATACACAAAAATTAGCATGAGCCATGTCGTCAGTTCATGGAATGACAAATGAAGGTATGAAAGTCTGTAAACAAGGAAAAAAACAAAACAAAAACAAAACATTCCTTTCTCCATGACTTTCATCTCTTTTCAGCTTTCGGTTTTTTCTCCAGACGTTGTTGCAGGTTCTGCTCCGTTTTTCACTCTGCTGAAATACTTTGCTGCACCCAGACTGTACCTGATCAGCTGACGATGCAATGCCTATATAAGGACATACTCAGACCCCAGGTACCTGGATTTTTTGTGGGGTGCTAATACAGGGGTGGACAAATCCTAATTTCATTAGCTAGCCCCGGTGCGCTTCCCAGTCTCGTGTTTCGGTTCCTCAGAACCCTAACTGCCATGCTAGACGTTAATTCCTTCTTCTAGAAAAGCGTCTAATCGTTGGGCTTCGAAACTGGATTTGATGGTTTTCAGTCTCGTTTTCATTTCAGACCCCCTTAAGACTCGGTCTCGACTGGATCTCAGCTAATCCTTGACTTGACGGTGGCGGCTGTGACTACAGTCCCACCAAAACGTCAACCCCGAAATATTACCTCCAGATGTTTCTTAATGCATTAAACACGGCCTCTGATTGTTCCCGTCGTTCTGCTAAGTCCAGAAATGTGTCTTGCTTCGACAGCTTTTTTTCTCTTCTTCTAACGACGGTACACTCCGTGCGGCTGAACCTCTTTCCTGCAGTCGTGTAGGCGGAGTATGCAATTTCAGACATAGTCTCATAGTTTTTATCATTCGATCAGTCTAATCTGATCATTATCCTAACACAGCACCGGTGCCAAGAATGTGAAATTGAACCCCAGAGGAAAGTCGCTGCGTTGGATTCATTAATCTTCTCCTCTGAGATTAATGTGTAATCCCTCAGCTGCTGTTCTCCTGCTAACACGTAGGGGCAGCGCGAGCCGCTGCTCCTCGTCGTCTCGTGCGAATATTCCTCTACGCCTGGTAATTAATCGCTTTTTTCCTCCTGCCGCATCACTTTCGACCTGCCTGTACCTCTCGCGTAGCTGCGTATTTCCATCGTCGCACGCGATCGTTTGTTCGTCGTGAGGCGGAACCTCCTTCAGCGGGATCTAAAAGGCGGATCGATTTATCGTCTTTAATCTGCGCCGTATTATCTTTATTGCGCCGTCAAGGGCTGTGAGATCTGGCCTAATATCCCACCCCGTGCCTTTTCAAGACGCACTATCTATTCCATCTCCGATCTTCGGCTCGGTGCCGCCGGGACGATCCGCTATCTAAGCGCGTTAATATTGACGGACATTTGGGGTCGGGTTACTTCCAGACATAAGAGCTGCTCGCTTTCCTCAAACTCGTGATAACGTTCTGCTCTCCGGCTTCCATCGGGATCCAGCAGGAGTAAAACCCGAACCCGTGATGTCAGCTCGAGAAGCCGTGATTACCCGGAAATGATTCCTTTTAGCTCAGCAGCGCGTTATATTTTTAATAGGATACACGCTATACGGCCAAAAGTATGTGGACACCTGATCATCACGGCCGTATGTTGTTCCTCCGGCAAAGCTGGAAGAGCGTCTTTGTGGAATGAGGTTTCCATCCGTTCTGACCTGAAGTGCGAGCTCCGTGAAGACGTGGTTTGAGAAGCTCAGAGTGGAGTGGAGTGGAGCGGAGCGGACGCACCAACGAGGTTTCACCCGTAAACAATGACTCAACACGCATGTTCGTTTCTCTTTACTCATTTTATTACAAACTCTTTTTTTTTGTTTTTTTTTGTTTTTTTTTCTTTTTTTTTTTCCCAAGAAGGACTTATTACAAGGGGTATATTCTCAACATGCGGAAAACAGAATGAAACATAACACGCGGGAATCAAACGAACGGAGAGGATCGGACGGCCCACTGTTCACGATTAAACGCAGAAAAGACTTTCGGGTGAAGCCCTCGGGAAGTGGGAGCCAGTGAAACGACTACGGTGCAGGCATAGAACGGCCACATTCACACCGACTCAGCCAAAGAATCGACTCAACTCAAGGCAAAGATGCGCACGTCTCAATAAACATTGTTTTTTTTTTTTTTTTTCTTTTTTCTTTTTCAAAACGATTTTTTTTTTATATGCCGTCTGCGTTTTCGTCGCGAGATTTAAAAAGCTTCACTTGCATGTACATAAAACTGTACAAAAAACAGGGCATCACAAGCAGTTTTTAATTCCTATATAAATATAACCAACGATTAAAGATAACGATTGTTTTTTTGTTTTTTTTTTAAACTCTCCTGTAAAATACATACTTTCAAGGCAGCTGTCTTTAGATTCTGGTGAACAGTGAATAGCGATGATGGGGCTGTGCGGTGAGATTCGAGTTTTTCGTTTCGAAACAGAGAGAGGGAGAGAGAGAGAGAGAGAGAGAGAGAGAAAAAAAGAAAGAGAGAGAGGGAAAAGAAGGTTTTTCTCGTCCATCACTAACACCTCAGCGAAGAACAGCAAACGATTTCTACCGATTATCTTTGGAATTCATGCTAAACTGGCCGCAGGCTCGACGGCACGATGGGGGAGGGGCGACGGGGGAGGGGCCGAGAGGTCTATGTACAGAACACCTTCTAGAGATGCTAGCCACGAAACAGCACTGCGTTCATCGGGGAAAAAGAAATGAGATTTAAAAACGTTCCTCTTTCACCACGATTGTATCACACCCATGGTTCCTCAGCTACGGACACCGAACAGCAAGACAGCACACGTCTAAACACCAGTTTTGTTTTTTATTTTTTCCGTTTTTTTTATTTTTATTTAAATAAACGACGACGAGTAAAGAGTTTTCACGTTCGGCCGAAAGGAGAGGCGATCTTTCGGATTCGGAAAAGATCGATCGAACCCGCGATTCGGAACGTCTCAGGTCGGCGCGGGAAAAGAGGAAAAAAAGAAACAGCCGAACCTGGAAATTCGGATTTAGTTCGGTGTCGGGAAATCTTAACGGAAAACTCCACCCTGAAACGTGAAACGTGTTTATGTTGGAATACAGTATGTACGTGACGTGTTTAGCGATGCCGGCGCGGATTTGCGGTCGTTCACAGGGTGATGTCACTGTTACTGATAGATAAAATGTCGCGGGTCGGGTTTTGTTGTTAGCTCGTACAGCTAACAACGTTTTTTTTTTTTTTTCGTAGCGTATTGACGGTAGTTACGGGTATATCGTTACAAACCCTGGACTCAACGTCCCAGAATGCAATCCAGAGTTACGCGGAGACTCGTCTCGGCTAGTCGGCGGTCTACGAGACGACAAGCGTTGAGAGGAGATGACGCGAGGGCTGCACCTACAGTAGAGCAACAGGTAGTCGAACAGCATTGTAGGAAACACTTAAGTGGGAAACTCATCGGGAATTTCACCGGCATGGATCTTGGGATTTATTCATAATAAAGATTAATATCCGAGTCGTTCAGGGTGGATTTTTCCTTTACAGCGGAGGAAAAGCAGTCTCAGCTCCGTGGGGGTTTTAAACACGCACTCGGATTCGCGGCAGCAGAATGGTCTAGCCGGGTCACGTCTGGGTCGGAGAACCTCGCGCTTAGCCGCATCAGAGCTGGGCACACGGAGAAATGAACGAGACGTGCTAATGACGCCGGGTCGTCCCTCTCGACGCGTTTATGTGTGTTTTTTTGTTTTGTTTTGATCACAGTCACGAAATGGCTTCAGAAAACAGCGTAATGTGCTTTTATTCCGTTGTAAGGCGCCGTGACGGGTCGCCTTATTGATTCACAGTCATGTCCATATGCTCTGTGTGTTCATTATTCTCCGCAGGGTGCCAGAGGGGGCGCCGATGAGGTAGGAGCTGTGAGTTAGTGTGGCGATCGTCTCCCAGCTCGGAGGGTTCACACACACACGCACACACTTAAACACACACGGTCTCTAATTAGATCTATGGCCACTGCACTGCGACTGCTCACTCTCTCTCTCTCACACACACACACACACACACACACTCACTCGTGCACCACGGAGGTCACGTCAGCGTCGTGATGTAGATATCGTAACGCAGGTATCGTGACGCTCCTGGGCTTAGTGGCGCGGCTCGGCTCGGACCGTTACTCGGTGTTAGACGCGGAGAAAAGTAGCCACACTTGTCGTGTCATTAAAAAGGGGCGGTCCTTCCTGTAACTGCGCTGTCCAGCTGTTTATGCGAATAAGTTACCTTCGGAAATCAGTCCGATTCAGGGAAAGGAACGGCGGGTCAGCGTAAACCGAAAGAGCGATGAAACAGTTTGAGGCTAATTCGTTTTCATTTTTCATGTCATCTCGTTCGTGACCTTCGAGTCGCTCCTGACCGGAAACGCGTGCACGGCCGACGTGCTCGTGAGGTCAGGTGGGATTTATCGATCGGAAATCGTCGATCGTGATTGTTAGATACGATTTTTTTTGTTGTTTTTTTTTTTTAAGGCATTGAAAAAACACGTTCGTGAGACCTGAACAGGTTTCAGAACACGAGGCCGTGACGAAGGGAAAAAAACGACGACAAAACAAATCGAAAACGATACGTCGAGGAAAAAAAAAATAATACAAATGAAGAACAGCCATGACGGTGAGGCCCTGTGACGGACGGGACGCACGGTCCGTCTCCCGTCCCGTAATCCTGCTCAGACGCCACAGAGGCATCAAGGGAGAAAGAAAGAAAAGTCTTTCCAGCTCGCATCACTTGTAAAAGGAACAGCAGGCTGTGTGTGTTAGAGAAGCGTTACCTGCCTGCTGGGTGGCGTTAAGGGTTCACAGTGCCAAACATGCTCGCTTACACACACACACACACACACACACACACACTTAAGCTGAAGTGGAGCTGAAGGTGAACCACCAACACCCGCTCCTCAGGCTGATAAAATTCGGAATGTACTTTTTTTTTTTTTTAGTTCTTTTGATCTCAGCTCAAACCCGGTCCTCTTACTCATATATACACATCGTAGAAATGTATTTACATGGCTGTACATGTACTAAGACCATTCCGTCGAGACTCCTGGCCCAGGAAGTGGCGGAGACTCGAAGAAGTAGAAGAAGAAGAAGAAGAAGAAGAAGAAGAAGAAGCCGAGCGAGAGCTTCAGGCTTATGGCACTACAGCACGGGTCACACTGTTCGGTAAACATTCCACAGGCTAGCGAAGCTAAAGTCACTCGGAAAGTCTTCGAGCGCTTTCATCATGGTTCATGGAGAAGGACAAAGAGGAGGAGGAAGGGAGGTGAAAAAGAAAAAAAAAAACAAACAGAAAAAAAAAACCTCACGGTCATAAATAGATGAATTCGTAGGTGAATAAATAAATAGAAATATAAATAAACGTACAACTCTACCACACTTTTTTTTTTTGTTCGTTTTTGTGTTTTTTTTAAAGTTCACTAACAGCCCGAGTGACATTTTCATTCCGTTCCTCAGCGGAGAGGTCAATCGGCGCTTCGTTCACAGGTATATTTCCCGTTTGGGGGCGTGGTTAGAGGTGGGACTGGTGGGCGGGAACTCAGAGGTGACGCTCAGAGGCACCTCCTCTATCGGGACGTGATCGCTGGGGGCGTGGTCGCCGGGGGCGTAGGCACTGCGCGAGGGCGGGAGGCGGGGCCGGGGCTCGCCGTTGGCCAGTCGTCCCAGGGTCCCTCCTCTCTCCTGGTAAGGCACGAAGGTGGAGAGTTTGGGTAGCGTGCGCGCTTTGCGGGCGGGAGAAGGCTGACCGGGCATCCAGCAGGCGTCCGAGTGGCCGAGCTCGCTGCACTCCTGGCTGCAGGTCCCCGTCATGGCCACGTCGGGAAGCGACCGAACATCTGTGGAGAAAAGAGAGAGAGAGAGAGAGAAAAAAAAAACAAGAACTCGTGAACGGTGTTTCCATCCAAACGTCGAGTGAATTTACGAACAGAATCAACAAGAGAAAATGATTCATGAAGCGCACGCCGCTGAACGCAAATGAAACGCGTGCCATGATGGAGCGATTTAAACACACTCATCACCTACTCCACAAATCTCCATCATCCTTCTCTCTTTACACCTCACACAAACCTGAACTCCCCCCGTCATACCCTGACCACCCCCAACACCCTCACCGCCCTGCCCCACCCACACACACACCCCCGGCTCAGGTTTTCTGAATCGCTGTCATTTCCATTCACACTCACAGATATGCAAATCCACAATTTGCATAAAGCCAAGTGTGTGATGAGAGAGACAGAGAGAGGATGAGAGAGAGAGACTCAGAGAGAGAGACCGAGAGAATGAGAGAGAGAATGAGAGAGCGAGAGGGACAGAGAGAATGAGAGTGTGAG
Source organism: Ictalurus furcatus (assembly GCF_023375685.1). Taxonomy (NCBI): domain Eukaryota; kingdom Metazoa; phylum Chordata; class Actinopteri; order Siluriformes; family Ictaluridae; genus Ictalurus; species Ictalurus furcatus. The sequence goes on from NC_071270.1 coordinate 3,665,490, forward strand.
AATGACAGAGAGACAGAGAGTGAGAAAATGAGAGAGAGACTCAGAGAGAGAGAATGCGAGAGAGAGACAGAGAGAGAATGAGAGAGAGAGAGGGACTGAGAGACTGAGAGAGAGAGAATGAGAGATACAGAGAGAGAGAGAATGCGAGAGAGAGAGAGAGAATGAGAGAGAGACAGAGAGAGAATGAGAGAGAGAGAGGGACTGAGAGAATGAGAGAGAGAGAATGAGAGAGAGAGAGAATGAGAGATACAGAGAGAGAGAGAATGCGAGAGAGAGAGAGAGAGAATGAGAGAGAGACAGAGAGAGAGAATGAGAGAGAAAGAATGTGAGAGAGAATGAGAGAGACAGAGAGAGAATGAGAGAGAGAGAGAATGTGAGAGAGAATGAGAGAGAGAGACAGAGAGAGAGAATGAGAGAGAGAGAGACAGAGAGAGAGAGAATGTGAGAGAGAATGAGAGAGAGAGACAGAGAGAGAGACAGAGAGAGAATGAGAGAGAGAGAGAATGTGCGAGAGAATGAGAGAGAGAGACAGAGAGAGAGAATGAGAGAGAGAGAGACAGAGAGAGAGAGAGCTTCACCTGCAGCCACACACAGCGATTAGGGAGCGGTTGCTATGCATCGTGGTGGCGTGGTCGCTATGTGAGGTGTCGTGGTTGCTATGCACTATGGCGGTGTTGCTATGGGGCTCTGGCTGCGGCGGGGTTTTGATCAGCAGGTGACGGAGAGAGCAGGTGATTCCTGTACGCGGGCTGTGAGTGAGATTCGCAATGAACAATGCTGGACACACACACACACACACACACACACACACACACTTAAAAGTCTAACTAACCCAGACATAAACATACACATATGCACAGAACACACCCACACACACACTTGTACACAATCTCACACACCTACATGCAGAGACTTGCAGTCTAATTCACTAATCCAGACACCACACACACACACACACACACACACACACTTAAAGTCTAATACACTAACCCAGACATAAACATACACATATGCACAGAACACACCCACACACACTTGTACACTGTCTCACACACCTACATGCGGAGACTTCTAATCTAATTCACTAATCCAGACACCACCCACACACACACACACACACACACACACACACACACACAAAGAGGTTTATGCTTTAATACACACACACACACACACACACACACACAAAGAGGTTTATGCTTTAATACACACAGACACACACACACTGTGCATGCGAGTACACACCCACTCCCCGGTACACAGCCACGCCCCCCTGTGTGGCCTATAAAGGCATGTGATTGGCCCTGGAGGCAGCCGGGATGTTGGTGTATTGAGTGTCAGGGCTGAAATTAGCGCGGTCCTGATTGCTCTCCATTTCCATCCCACTCTTCCTAATTAATTAAACACAGCCGAGAGCCAGTGACCTCGTTCCAGCGAGCGGAGCTGCGAGCGCACCCATGTACTGTATCTACCGCTGTGTGTGTGTCCTCAAACAATCAGACTCTACTCACACACTCACACACACACTCACACACACAAAGGAATAAAGAGCGTGCTCAAGCATGATGCGCTCCTCAACAACACGTGTTTGGTGTGTGAGGTTTGCTTCTTTAGTTTTGCACCAGTTCTGCAACGCCTGCTAATGAAGCTAAAACATTCTCACAGAAAATAACAAATATATATAATATAAATATAATGAATAAATAAAAAAAAATTCTCTCAACAGAAAAAAAAAAAAACCTCAATAAAAACTTTCACTCTTGGCCTGAATTCTAAATTCGGAAGTGAAGACGTCCCGCGAGTGCCTGCCGTCTTTCCCATCATCTTTTAAAACGTCTTCGGCTCGGAGGGACGTCACCAAATTACTGTCGAAAAAACTCGACAACATTTTAATACCCTATTTTTTTTTTTTTTTAAATACGCCCAATCCTAGGAAACATCCTTGAAGCTTTAATATAGATTTATTATTATTTTTTTAAAAACCCAACATTTCTGACCCTTTCGCATAAATATTTCAACATTATTGCCAAAAAAAAAAATTAAAAAATAAAATAAAAAAGGGAAATTGTGCCACACGCCCTGAAGGTTGCGTACTATAAAGGTCAGGGTACAAATCTAGCGACGTTGGTTAGATCCTTGAACGCACACGCCAATGGAACTCATAAATCCAGGCTTTCAAAATTCTCATTAAAGAACAAAACGTTGTGCTTTTTAACAAATTTTTATCCGTTTGCGGTTACGTTCCGTGTTGCGGAACGTCCGTGAAACAAGTTCGTTTCTGTTCTCACTTTATAGCAGCTACAATCGCTGGTTCATGATCGAAGTGTAATGCGATTTAATCGGCTCCTGGTCAAATTGTGCGTGTGTGAGTGCGTGTGTGAGTGCGTGTGTGAGTGTGTGTGTGTGTGTTAGAAATAGGGCGAGATGCAGAAAGTGTGCTAGAGACAGACAGGTTGTAGAGTGTGAGTGTACGAGACAGAGGGAGAGAGAGGGAGTGTCTGTAACTTCAAGTGTGTGAGTGTGTGAGAGAGAGAGAGAGAGAGAGAGAGAGAGAGAGAGAGAGAGAGAGAGAGAGGAGCTGCCAGAGGCTCTAAGCAGTAGCTAATGGGATTTAGTGAGCAGGTGATTGCATTGGGGAAGACAAAGGAGAAGGACAAGAAGAAGCAGAAGGAGAAGAAATTATTCCATTATCTTGCTACACAACAAAAGCCTGAAAGTGTGCAAGTTGGCAAACATGGTGTGGCATCAACCCAGAGCACTTCATCCCTCCAACACCAATAAGGAAAGAGAAACAGAGAGATAGAGAGAGCGAGAGAGAGACAGAAATTTAATTCTAACCAAAACTTTATTATAAAACATATTTCTCTGCACACAGCCAAAGCATTTCCATTATGATATGGTTAGTGAAGCATAGGGAGGGGAGAAAATGAAAGAACAGAGAGAGAGAGAGAGAGAGATTAAAGTAGGAAGCGTAAGAAAGATAATAAGATAGGGAGACGGAGAAGGAGAACCGAAGAAAGAAGCGAGAAGAAGAAGTAAAGAGTGATAGGAAGATGGAGGTGGGTTGTAAAGACAGAAGGGACAAACAGAACTGGAAGAAAAAAAAGAAGAAGAGATGAGAAGAAAAGAGAAAGTTTGGTGAAGGTGAACACGGAGATGAAGGAGGAAGAGAGAGAGAGACAAGGAGAGAAATACGCAATGAAATAAAGAAAAGAGGGAGAGGAGTGAGAAAGAAATGGAAGCGAGTGATAGAAAGGCAGGAGGGAAGGGGGAGTCGAGGAGGAATGGATAGGCAGAGGAATGGAAGAAGAAATGAATAAAGAAGTGTAAAAGAGAGAGAGAGAGAGAGAGAGAGACTGAGAAAGAGAGGAAGCGATAGGAAGACAGAAAGGGAGGAAGTGGGAAAGAAAGGGAAGAGTGATGGAAAGACTGATGGGTAGAAAAGGAAGAAAAAGAGATGGCGAGCGAAAGAGAGACGAAGAGACAGAGTCGGTGAGAAAGAGAGGAAGAGGCAGGGAATGAGAGAGAGAGAGAGAGAGAGAGAGAGAGAGAAAGGTGAATATAGAGAATGAGAAAGGGGAAGAGCGTGAGACAGCAGGAGAGTGGGGAAGGAGAGAAGGAAAATAAAGAGAGAGGAAGATGAGGTTGAAAATTAGAGTGATGAAGACAAAGGTAGAGTGCACAAGCCACTCTATACACACACACACACACACACACACACACACACACACACACACACACACACGTTATGTGCAGCAGGTTTTGCAGTAGGCTTGCGTCAGGCTCGTGTGTTTGTGACAGGTTTGTTCTCCATCTGATCTTCTGCTCAGGGGCACAGGAGGGCCTCTCCGTTTGATTCCACCCCCTCTCTCCCTCTCTCTCTCTCTCTCTCTCACTCTCCCTCTCTCTCTCACTCACTCTCCCTCTCTCTCTCTCACTCTCCCTCTCTCTCTCTCTCTCTCTCACTCTCCCTCTCTCTCGCCACCTGCTGAGAGCGGGTGCTCCACCGTGCTCTAATCAACTGGAAGTTACAGCCCAGTTGGAGCCGCGGATGGGAAGACATCTGTCTTGATCCGTGGTCATTCACGCTTTTAATCCATCGTGCAAAGCGTTTCCTGAAAGGAAACTAAACGCCTGCTTTATTCCCTCCTCCAAAAACCGCCAGGCTCCCTGCCGCTAGCACTAAAGACAATGCTGTCGGTATCGAGATAATGACACAAGGAAACCATCTTGTAGGAGAAGAATGACACAAGCTGTGTATTTTTTTTCTTTTTTCTTGTTTTCGTGCCATGCTGGTGATGTTATCCTATTCGGGAGTGGAGTCTAACGAGCTGCCACCTCTGAGATCGTCATGTTCTCCGCCACTGCAAAAGAGGGAAAACAGACACGGTGGAACAGAAACGGGTTTGTTGGCCTGCTTTATCTGGAGCCTGGGCTGGTTTTAAGCGCGTGCTGAATATACTCGGCTGGCATTTAAAGCAGACAGGTGATCCCTCTACGGCGGGAAATTATAGGACAGCACGAAATGTGGCGGCCGAGCATGGCACGGAGACGCAAACACCGAGCTCGGTTTTCCTCTACTGATCTACTCCAAAAATAATCGTGTTCTTGCGAGTGAGAATCTGGGACCAATCGAGGTCAGGGCCTGTGGCCACTGCTATAAAGCATCCACAGAAAGGGCGTGGCGCTGTAGCAGCAGGAAAGGGAAGTAGGGCTAGCGATGAAAGCTGATTAGCCGCATGGTGCTGCCAGGTTCTCCTGCGATGCTAAGACTAGCGATCGTTTTCCTCTTGGCTGTCTAACGATGGTTCTTGGCTAAGGGGAGGTGGCACTGTGTTGGCCTTTATTATGGAGATGGCTGGCAGGTCCACCCCGCTTTGGCACGCTATCAGCTTGCTATTGGACTGTAGGGGAACAATTAAGGGGCTGGCACGCTGCTGGATGGCTATATCATCCGTGCAAAGCATGAACGGTCGTAGCTCATAGCAGTGTTTAAAATATGGATGTGTGTATCAGGCTGCAGCTTGAGTCGCTGGCAGAGAGAGAGAGAGAGTAAGAGAGAGAGAGCGAGTCAGATTGCCCTGTTCCTCTGAGCCCGGCGGAAAATAAGGGAAGTGCATGTGCATGTCAGTTCTGAGCGGTCCCAATCTCTCAAGTGGCAGCCATCATGGCAGGGCACCGCAGTACTTAGAGAGTGCTTGACTTGCTGTCTGCCTTTGTTCCTCTGCAGCGAATGAGGAAAGTGCTCTAGGGTGTCTCCGTACCCACACGGCACACGGGAGACCCAACTGGGGCGGAAAGAGATCGGGCCGTGAGCCAGCAGGCTCCCTGAAGTGCCCGGTGTTTTACCTGCTCTTAAAGGCTAAGTGAGGATAACGGTATGCGTCGTATACAACAAAAACATTGTAGACGTTGAGACGGTGATGCATCATATGTACAATGCTAACACGATGGCATGAAGTCGTAGGTTATCATTCGTCACGTGCTTAGCTTGTTAGCGAGACAGTGACTACCACTAAATCCCACCATTAATGCACTTGATTACTAGATAACTACCTCATCAATCGTTATTTCCAGGCAGGCTAAACACGAGACACAGTGGCGCTGATACTTGCCTGGTGGTCTCGCTAATGAATGAATTCTTTCTAATGATTTCGCCACTCTTGAATAGACTCGTCCTTAACCGCTTGGACTTCAGTATCCGTGTTTGCCGAAACCGTTACCGCCGTTGACCAAATTTCCAAACCCAAGTTTCCATCTCCTACAGTATCCACAGCATTACATCGTTAGCACTGTGCTACCGGACATAGTCAGTCTTTATACACTCCTGTGTACGCAGCCCGGTGTTTCGTCCGAAGGCTCAACGTTTCAGACGTGGAACGATAAACACTGAATTGACTTTATGATTCCTAGGTTTGTCTAATGAACCCGTTCTCTCGTGCCTCCTGATGCAGGAATCCGCAGCTCAGGGCTACACCTGATGGAGACATTATTCTCCTGGACTCATTATGGAGTCGTAGTCTCTCCAGCCACTCGCTCACTCTACCCTCTCGCTCTATAAAACGCCAGCTCAGACAAACACAAAGCGGCAGCCAAGGTTCTCCCCTGGTAGCCTAAAAAAAATGCTATATAATACTCGCATTAATCTGCAAACAAACAGCTCTGTTACTTCATAACGGAGAAGATATAGAAAAGTAACCCGAGCCATATTAAGAGTGCAATATACCGGAAAGTCGATGCCACGCGCATCATTGGAGGCCTGTTTAATCCCATCTCGCTGCGCATAATTACAGGAAAATGCATATACATTACTTTAGAAGCTAGCAGTCACACTGGACCGGTGTGATGACATTTCGGAGACGCGGCTCATGATTGACGTCGCTCTGACGGACAAGGAAAGTGTGATTCCGTTTTATTAGAAATGATGACGGCTCGTGCAAATGCTTGGCTCACATTTGCACGGTCTAGTCATTCTCGAGTATCTGGAATGTCTAAACTGTTGGAAGATCATTCGTTTGGAACCAGATGATGAGACACCCATTCGTGAGAATCCAAAGATCATCATTTCCTTGTTTGAGCTGGCTTCCAATCACACGTCTCATTATGTAAAGCAAGCTTCGCTGCCTTGCAACATTACATCGGTGGTTCGTAAAGGTAGAGTGAGCGGAAACACCCTCTCTGGTTGGTAGCTTCTGAGCCGTTGACGACGGACAAGACGATCGGGTGCGAATCAGAAGAAAATCTTTCCATTTTCATATTTTTTTATTTTCATGAACTAAACTTGAAGAATATATTATTCGAAGTGGGTCAGTCCTGTATTTAGATGCTTTCCATTTGACTACCTCGAATTCTCTACAAAATGCCAAATGAGCCTTGCCTGACAGTCTGATGTAACTTCTGGAAAATGGGATGTTATTTGGAGGACACCGAACATAAGGAGCAGGAAAGCGCTCCAAGTGTATGCTCCTGCTATCTGACATGATGAGGGTTTAATCAGTGTCATCGTATTGCCGGCCTAGCACTGCCTCTAACGTGCTGTAAAGCAGATACGCATCAGATTTTTATCTGCGAAAGGGCCAGGGGAGGAGTGTAAGGATCGGCTGTCCCAGCAGGCAGTGGTGCGATTTTTGTCAGCATATCAATAAGGACCGGGTGTGTAATTTTGTTTTTCTATTAAGAATATAAGAAAGGAGGGCACGGAGTAGGGGTGGAATGAAAGCTAGAACTCGCCTGTTGTTCCACGTTCGCATTCATTCATGCACCCATTAATATGTGTCCAAAATGAATAAAAGGCCCAGAGTTCCGTGATGTTGGAGCGAGTACCAGGGTAGACATTGTAATTCTGCTGCCGTCCTTCTAACTCTACGTTAAGGACAATTCCAAACAAAGCAGGAGCACAAACTAAACCCTGACACAATGGAGCTCTAAACAATGATGCCAGATTAGTGGTGGAAACCTGTCTCAAGGCTCTCCTCCCTATTGTTTGACCAAAAATCCCTCGCAGCCCAAATGCCCCACACTGGGGGGTGAAACAGAAAAAGCCAGCTTCTTGTAGGCTCTTGCCCGAGGTGACAGGAGCTCAGGAGAGGCTGGCTCAGGCCGGCACAATCAATTCTACTAACAGGCAGGGGCGCTGATGAGGCCCGGCGCCATCTGTGTGAGCAGAGCCGTGTCCCGCGTCGCCACGCCACGCTGGCACCCGGGCATACACCCAAGCTGGCAGCCGCAAGACAAACAAGCCCCCCCAGACTCGCACTCTGTTCCTCAGTCTGTCTCGCTCTCTTTTTTTCCACGCTAACGCTCCCGCAAAACTACTGCCGAGATAAGGCAGGAACGAAGATTAAACATATAAGGGAAACATGTCGGCGCATACAGAAATTCTAAGTGAGAGATGATGAAACGTTCGACGGAGCCGTTACGCCAAAAGGGCCTCGGGCTTCACGGCAACATCGTCGGGAGGCTGAAAGAATCACATCCGCTCACCTCGCCTCATCTTTATGCAAATGCCGTGGAAAGTCCATTTTATCTCCATCCCTCTCTGTGCTGTCCATATGTAGAGAGGCGCCTTTGCTGGCTTCAAAGAGAAGTCATGGTGCGGGCAGTGAGCGCACGTGTAAACACGTCCATCTGGGGCTCAACCCTCCCCGCTGCACAGAGTAAACAGGCCGGGGTCATGGACAGCCAACAGAGTAAACTCCGAGTTAAATCCGCCATGGCGACGTAGGTATCTACACAATTCGGCGAAGAGCTTTGGTTCTCGAAGGCCGTTTCAATTCAACTCCTATTTGTTTGACTAGCACTTTTTAACCATGGACGTTGTCACGAAGCGGCTTTACAGAAATTTCTAGAAAGAAGGAAAATGGAAGCTTATGTCTTCATGCTGTAGGTTGTTTTCTGATATCATGGAAGATCTTCTAGGCTTTTGAAAGCCACCGCCTTACAATCCCTAGGGAGGTGTAGAAGGGAGCCGACATCTTGTACAAAGCGACAGTCAGTAATTCGGTACATAAAACACGACTTGTATGGTCGGTAGACCTGATAAAACGTCACCGGAGAAAAATCTACAGCGTCACCTCCATGCTGTGGTAGTTTCTGCTCGGTGGGAGCTGAACAAGCCGAAAAGATTTCCGATCCGGAAATCCGCTTCGGCGAACGTGGAATAAACTTCAAAGAAGCTTCAAACGGGATCCTCTTATTAAGGCTGCGTCTTTTCAAAAAGATTCAATCATTAACGTCGTCGTGTTTGCTCGTGAATGCTTTATTTGATGTTTTATTTAGTCGCGCTTAACGTTTCTCTTTGTTTCTGCCCCCAATTTCCGATGAAACGAAAGTAGAATGAAAATGGTATTTACAGTATTTAATTGCTTCCGTTATTGTCAGGGTGTTTATAATCCTACTGAAAAAGTGAAAAAAAATCTCATCGTGTACATGGGGAGCTCTCCGTTAGCCTTCCGCTGCTATTGAAAAATCAGCCGCTACGAGCATTCGGTGCAACTCCGAAAAGATTTTTGCGAGCGCTGCGTTTCAGCCGACGAACGCACGTGGGAGCAGACAGTCTTTGTAAAACTGTAATGTTCCATAAAAACACGCGTCGTCGCACTTTCATAAATCACAACTAGCAGCTCTAATTACTGTCAAGCAGCCTCTTGTAAGAAAAAAAAAAAGTGACTCATCAGTACAGATACTTCACTCCTTCTTCCTCTCCAGTGCAGAGACAGAAAGACAGAGAGAAGGAAGGAGTGCGTCGGAAGGTAATAAAGCGAAAACGAGCGTTTTAAAAAAAAAAAATGCGTGTCACTGTGCACTTTGCCGTCACTCAAACGACAGAAGACAGATGTACACCTGGCTCACCCAATCGAACGTGACCAATTAGCTGCCATTAAACCGCTCAACCTGTTATGGTGGCTATGTTCACGTGCGATAATTGAAACCCTTCAAAAACCGAGTCGAGGAACAAACGCACGCCGTTACTTTTGCCGCTGCTTTTAAGAGAATCGTTCGGGCGAAAACATTTTCGAAAACCTAGGAACATGTCGGCCATGACGAGTTCTTCGCGCCGTCTTGTTCGTTGTTTTACACTGGCACTATGAGGTGAACGTTGTGTATAAAAAGCTTCCAGCTGCCAATTTAGTATCACGGGCAAGTTCTCATGAGACCGTTGGTCCAGTGAAACAGAGCTGCGAGAAATCTGGGGAAATCCAGGGAAAAAAAGAAATATGCACGGTTCATAAAAGCACTTGATGATATTCCCTTGGCATGACCGATAGATGTCATAGTTCCACAGTTCTCAAATCTGATTGGTCAGTAGGTGTCGATTAAGTTCCTATAACAGCACCTACGACAGTAGCGCATCTCTAAATCACAGGTTTATATGAATTTGCTCGTTCTAATACATTAGCGTTTCTATAGTAACAGCTCATCCACAGGGACTTAGTGGATGGTGGAGGCTCAACATAACTGATTAAAAAAATACATGGTGTTATTTAAATATGCCGGAGTTTTCTGCAGGTAGAAATGTTTATTTAACATTTACTGAAGGAAAGAATCTAAAGAGACAGCGAATGTATTTTTTTAAATATATATATATATATATATACTTGTATAAGAGTACACTTGTGCTTGTTTTGAACTTATCCGATTAACTTGAAGCCAGCAAGACACGGCACTCATCAGATTCTGATGTTTATCGTGCTTCTAATCAAATCCAACACGAATCCACACAGCCACAATCGGCTGTTTGGAAACGAAAGATGATTGGATGAATTGTTATGCTGACAATGGAATCAGACATCGCTGCTAATTAAAACGGAGCTGTGACATTCGTAATTGTCGGCGCAAACACGGCTTTTTCGCGGTGACACGGAAACTGCTAGATTGCATAACTGATTCCTTTTTAATCCTTCTCCGAAATCTGATTTGCTAACTCGAGGCTTGCTTGGGTTAGGAAAATTAAACTTAAACCTCTCGTTTTAGACTTAATATTCGCATGGCGAAAAAGCTCTAGGACGTTTAGCGTGGTGTTAGATTTCATTAGCAAATCATTAAATAGTGATTAAGGAACGATCACGGCCAAGACTGGCGCGGAATAATGTGTCTGCAGCGTTGCGCTGGGGCACGGGCACGGGCAAACGAACGGGAGAGGCGAAGTGAGAGCCTGGCACAGAGGAGGATGAGAAAAAGCTGAGCTAATGCACAAGCCCTAATAGAGACCTGCAGAAATCAATAGTGACAGATTGTGTTACATGAGAATCAAATAGAGTAGTGTGGATATCAGCGAGGCTGCTTTAGACAATGCTTTGGAGGAAACAGCATGGGTGAGGGAGAAAGAGAGAGAGACCGGGGAGGGGTATACTGTATATGAGAGAGAGAGAGAGAGAGAGAGAGAGAGAGAGAGTGAGAGAGTAAAGGGAGAGAGAGAGAGAGAGAGAGAGAGAGAGATTAGTGAGAAATAGAATGAGAAATGTGTTAAACAGCAAAGCAGAAAGAGTAAGACGGAATGAAAGAGTATGAGTGTGAAAAAAATGTGAAAGAGGGAGACAGAGAGAGAGAGACTGTTGAATAGAGTAAAAAAGAGATATAAAGATAAATAGACAGAAGAAAAGAGAGGCAGACAGACAGTAAGGAAACATGGGGTGGGGTTATGAGAGAGAGAGAGAGAGAGAGAGAGAGAGAGAGAGAGAGAGCAAAGGCAAAACAGTGAAATCAAGAAACAGTAACCAAAAGAGGTGGATGAAAGTGAAAAAAAGAAATAGGACATTAATGAAGGACAGAGCACAGAAAGAGCAAGACAGAATCAAAGACAACAAGAGCGAAATGCAAAAGAGAACCGTAAAAGAGGAAGAAATACATGTGAGACAGTAATACACAGAGACAGACTGTAAGATAGAATAAGAAAGAGAAAGAAACGGAAAGATGGACGTACAGACGGAGAGAGAGAGAAGAGAAAGGAAAAATAAACAAGGGAGGGAGGCCTAAGAGAACGAGAAATAGGGAGAGAGAGTAAAATACAGATGTAGAGAAAGAGAAAATAACGTCTAAAAGAATGAGACAATCGGAAATGGAGAGAGAATTGAATCAAAAGGATGAGAAAGTGGAAGAGAGAGAGAGAGAGAGAGAGAGAGCGAGGGAGAGAGGGAGAGGGAGGGGGTGGAGGTGAGAGGGAGATGAATGTATGAATGCAGAAAAGATTTAACAGGAGAGAGACACGGAGACATTGAGAAACAGAGAGATTTCCTGTGTGTATGAGATGCCACATCTGCACCCCCTCCACCCGAATCCCCCCCGGCTCACAACAGTACACCATCATACATCAATCTGATCCAGGATCAAAGGGCGATCACACCGCTACTATGGTAACAGCCTGCGAGGCTTATCTGTGATGTGGCGGCTCGGATGTTTCTGCACACCGGATCGTGTCGCCTGTTTGGATGCACTAACCTCAGCATGGCCGTGGGGTAAACACCGCTGTGGCATGGAGCATAGAGCTTTGACACTATCACTCACTGAGGCTGTGCGCTACAACACACACTGAGGGCACAAGATACAAACTGCACCGAGTACACAGGCCACAACATCCACTGAAGGCATGAGCTACAAGGTACAACAAAACATAAGCTACAATGTACACCAAAGACATACTGTAAGTGACCAAGTACACAAAAGAGCTGCCACTGTTGGGCCCTTGAGCAAGGCCCTTAACCCTCAAATACTCAGTTATATAAATGAGATAATGTAAGTCGCTCTGGATAAGGGCGTCTGCCCTTGGCATAAATACAAATGTAAATGTAAAAGGACATAAGTGACAGAGTACACCAAGGACATAAGTGACCGAGTACACGAAGGACATCAGTGACCAATAGGACATTAGTGACCAAGTACACCAAGGACATAAGTGACCGAGTACACAAAGGACATCAGTGACCAGTAGGACATTAGTGACCAAGTACACGAAGGACATAAGTGACCAAGTACACCTAGGACATAAGTGACCAAGTACACCAAGGACATAAATGATCAAATACACCAAGGACATAAATGATCAAATACACCTAGGACATAAGTGACCAAGTACACCAAGGACATAAATGATCAAATACACCTAGGACATAAGTGACCAAGTACACCAAGGACATAAATGATCAAATACACCAAGGACATAAGTGACCAAGTACACCATAGGACATAAGTGACCAAGTACACCAAGGACATAAATGATCAAATACACCAAGGACATAAGTAACCAAGTACACCATAGGACATAAGTGACCAAGTACACCATAGGACATAAGTGACCAAGTACACCAAGGACATAAGTAACCAATTACACCATAGGACATAGGTGACCAAGTACACCAAGGACATGAGTGACCATGTACACCAAGGACATAATTGACCAAGTACACCATAGGACATAAGTGACCAAGTACACCTTGGACATAAGTGACCAAGTACACCATAGGACATGAGTGACCAAGTACACCAAGGACATGAGTGACCATGTACACCATAGGACATGAGTGACCATGTACACCATAGGACATGAGTGACCATGTACACCATAGGACATAAGTGACCAAGTACACCAAGGACATAAGTAACCAATTACACCATAGGACATAGGTGACCAAGTACACCAAGGACATAAGTGACCAAGTACACCAAGGACATAAGTGACCAAGTACACCAAAGACATAAGTGACCAAGTACACCTTGGACATAAGTGACCAAGTACACCAAGGACATAAGTGACCAAGTACACCTTGGACATAAGTGACCAAGTACACCATAGGACATAAGTGACCAAGTACACCATAGGACTTAAGTGACCAAGTACACCATAGGATATAAGTGACCAAGTACACCAAAGACATAAGTGACCAAGTACACCATAGGACATAGGTGACCAAGTACACCAAGGACATAAGTGACCAAGTACACCAAGGACATAAGTGACCAAGTACACCAAAGTCATAAGTAACCAATTACACCATAGGACATAAGTGACCAAGTACACCATAGGACATAAGTGACCAAGTACACCTTGGACATAAGTGACCAAGTACACCAAGGACATAAGTGACCAAGTACACCTTGGACATAAGTGACCAAGTACACCATAGGACATAAGTGACCAAGTACACCATAGGACTTAAGTGACCAAGTACACCATAGGATATAAGTGACCAAGTACACCAAGGACATGAGTGACCATGTACACCAAGGACACGAGTGACCAAATACACCAAGGACATGAGTGACCAAGTACATCAAGGACATAAGTGACCAAGTACACCATAGGACATAAGTGACCAAGTACACCATAGGACATAAGTGACCAAGTACACCATAGGACATAAGTGACCAAGTACATCAAGGACATAAGTGACCATGTACACCAAGGACATAAGTAACCAATTACACCATAGGACATAAGTAACCAATTACACCATAGGACATAAGTGACCAAGTACACCATAGGACATAAGTGACCATGTACACCAAGGACATAAGTAACCAATTACACCATAGGACATAAGTGACCAAATACACCATAGGACATAAGTGACCAAGTACACCAAGGACATAAGTGACCAAGTACACCATAGGACATAAGTAACCAATTACACCAGAGGAAATAAGTGACCAAGTACACCAAGGTCATAAGTGACCAGGTAAACCAGGTTAGCCTTAGTCTGGTGTAGGCCATTTTGTTTCCTTGGTGAGAAGCTTCTATGCAGAGATCATAAGTGTAACCGCTTCCTCTGCTGCCTCTAGATCAGAGGATTTTCGTTGCAAATATTCTACTTTAAAGGGACCATTTTTATGTGTTACATGTGGGACCATGTCTTAGAATTATAAAGCAAACTTCATAAAATTGATTTTTGATAAAACTGGTTCTTTTCTGGAAATCCATCACCATGGAATTCTGAGGGACCCTTGAGAATGTCTCACATTAAATCATTCTCAAAGTATAAGAAGGTTAAAGAGACACTTTTGCCCTATTTTTTGCAGTCTTACAGTATGCCATTGGCAGCTTTTTGGTTATGATTCTGTGTAAGTGAGTAGAATGTGGCGAATCGAAATCCCATAATATCAGTGTTGGACTGTTGAACAAGGTCATTAACCTTCAACTGCTCAGCTCTCTGCTTGGATTGTATTTTTTTGCACTTGTATATCACTGTGGAAAAAACATCCTGCCAAATGAGCATCACAATCTTACTAATTGCCTTCAGAGTCCAAATCAATGGAGAACTATGACCTAAATTATTTTCGCTACTAATGCCACAAAATTTCAGCTTCTTCAAAACTATCTTTATAAAGCAAAATGTTCCTGTAATTAGCGGATGCCTGTCATGCACCACTATCCCCAAATGAGATTTCAAATGTTTTTTTTTTTTGTAGCTGCATGTTTTGTGTTGCCCAATGAATCAATGGAAGCTTGTTACCTTTTTTTTTTTTTTAAATTTCCATTGATCAAATGTCATTGATTTGTTGTTTCAGGTCTATACGTGACTGTATAATTGCTGACAGCAGGATTAACCAGTTCTTGCTACAGAGAGCTGCTTTCCAGCTGAGTTTAATTTCAACCGTAGTCTTTAATCCAACCAATCGATGTCCTCAGCAGCATATGGATATCAGAGCCAACTGTATCTGATTAGAGTTGGTGCAAAACGGTCGCAGATTTAAAGAAGCCAATATAATCAGTGGTTTACTGAACATTTCTTAGAGATGATCAAATGATCCATCAGATTAAACTGCTCTTGATTTACACTTTACATGCTTCCATCATGGGTGGGGGCATGGTGGCTTAGTGGTTAGCACAGTTGCTTGGCAACTCCAAGGTTGGGGGTTCGAATCCCACCTCCACCCTGTGTGCTTGCATGGTCTCCCTGTGCTTCGGGAGTTTACTCCGGTTTCCTCCCCCAGTCCAAAGACATGCATTGTAGGTTGAATGAGATTTCCAAATTGTCCGTAGTGTTTGAATGTGTGTGTGATTGGTCCCCTGTCCAGGAAGTCCCCCTGCCCTGTGGCCCAAGTTTCCTGGGATAGGCTCCAGAGCTCCACCATGACCCTGTGTAGGATAAGCGGTATAGAAAAGGGATGGATGCTTCGATTCATGTGGAGTCTAGTGTGAAATCTGTATTAGTAACTGTGGAGAAAAGCATTTATATGTTAGTTGTCAAGAGTAGTGAGTGAACTTTATGATGGATGGAGTCCATTTAGCAGTTAATGAATTCTAAAGGTCCAACAACATGCCAACAGACTTGATGGCGGTATACAAATCTTGTTGCCGTTATGCCCCAGTGCAGACCTGAAATGCTTGCAGATTAAACTACTATTGATATACCATACCTAAGCAAGGTGGACAAATCAGTAACCCGGGTACTCGGGACAAGCAGATTTCATATCCGGGCTATTATTTCCCCGCAGACAGAAAAAGAAAAGAATCTCCACATTACTCTTGAATATATGTTTACACTTTACACAATACAGGCTTCCAAATCTCACCACCTGCTGCACTACACCATAAGCCGTGGGTAGTGACCAAAAGGTCTCGAGTACAGGGAGCGGAAATGAGACTCCTGTTGCGCTTACTTTCCATGATAGGGTAAGGATCTCAACAATCCAGGAGAGTCTGGAAGTACAGTCACTGCTCCTGGGAATCGAGAGGCTCCAGTTTAGATGGTCTGGGCACCTTATAAGGATGCCCCAACTCACCGGCGAGCTTTATCAGGATGGACGCTCAGGACAATTAAATCACACATGCCTTGGGAACATCTGAGGATCCCAAAGAGGAGTTGTGGCTGGGGATAGAGAAGTCTAAGCTGACCTTCTGAGCCTGCTGCTGCCATGAACCCCAGCAGGAAAAGCAGAAGGAAAATGAATGAATAAATATAAAGGATGGCAGACGATCTTCTTTATGAAGATCAGGAACGTGCAGGTCATCATCATCAGAAACACTGACAAAAAAATAAATAAAGTGTAAAGCCACAACACCACTCTCCTTAGGCTACTACAGGCTCTCACCATGCTGACTGAAACCAAAAATACTAGCAAATAATTTCTTTACGCGTTATGGGAGGACAGAACACCACATCTCTAACCAAAATGATTTAACCATTGATTTTCTCGACACAGTGTCAAATCATAAGTGACCATAAACTCGTACCTTAGTGTGTATTCATGCACTTAACTAGCTAACTAGCGTGGCATACATTATTACATGTTCATTAAATTAGGTACTACACTTTATCCTAGTCAGTTAGGGTCTTGGGCAGCCCAAACATGGGACTGAGCAGCACTGAGTATGTCTGGAGAAAAGAAAGGTCACATAAGGTCAGAGTGCATGACAAATCAGTGCCACTGTTTGCGCGATGGGACCTTTGGGCGTCACATATTACTTTCATCCTTCTTTTAACACAGCCCCACATGACAACTCAGCCCATCCCATCGCACCTACCTGTCAATCATCTGCACGGCCACGAACAATAAAGGCTCTGCCGGTCCCTGCTGTCACACTGCCACTCATATTCAACCTCCAACAAATAAACAGGTGGAGGGAGTGCTACAGGTGACGGTTAGACTGACGACAAAGGTTCTCGTTGTTCTATATTTCCATATGTGTGTCAGCGAGGGCTTCCTCCATCTCCCTGAGGTAAGAGTATTCTTTTAATTAGGTCTACCCCTAGATACGTTCTTTTCTTAATCTCGCTGGCGTATGTGCTCTGCCAGTGGGAAACCCGCCGCCATGCTGTCAGTGTCACTCACTTTGTGTCAAAATCAAAGATGCTGTCATGACTGCTGCTTTTTTTTCTCTGTCATAACGTGCTAATGAAACGACCAGCGCATCTCAATGCCACCGACAAAAGCCGGCCAGCTTTAACCTTCATGTTTGGTTTATTACTAAGGCCCCAGACTACATTTTACAGTGATGTATAACATTTAAGGCGAAATCTCATTTGTGCTGCGGTCTGGGGAAAAACCCTTCACCGTTTATTTATTTATTTATTTATTACTATAAAACTACACTGCATCTCCCTCTACATTTATAACCCGTTCTACTTACGGATCAAACGGAATTTCTAAGCTAATTCTACGCTAACAGCATGAAATATGTTCTCACTTTGATGAGCAGCATCGTCCGTGTCAGTCTGTGTCTCATCACCCAATCTAGAAGTCATAAAAGGGAACATTTTCAGTGACAGGGGGGAAAAAAAGGTGAGGTGTAAAATTTTCTGTTTCCGAGCTCTTTAACGTTGGACGAAAAGAAAGAAACATGCATAATACATCACAGGTGCCGTGTGAATTGGGAAACATGAAGCTGTGTGTATGTGTGTGTGTGTGTGGTTTTCACATTTACTTGTGCAGTTCGGGACTGGCAGCACGATGCCACGTTCTACTGAGCGTGTTAAATAAAACACGACGTGTACGGAACAGTCCACGTTTTTGGAGTCGAGATGCTAAAAACAGTGCTTTGCTACTTCGAAAGCTACCTAGAAAGATTCTGGAGAAATGATTCGACTCTGCCGTGCTAATGGAGGGAAACACTAAAGCATGGAAAATATAAATGGTATTAGAAAGAGGAGGAGCAGCAGCAGTAATGGAGATGAAATTGTACAGAAGACAATTTAAAGAATATATTTAGCACAACAGTCAGGCCAGTTCTTCTGAGGAGACGGACTGTAAAAATATGCACTTTGTTCAGGAGGGTTTTTGCAGAAACTCTGCAGTGTACAGGCATTAGCAGGCGCTCATTAGCATGCACGTATGACAGATAAATGAAAGTTAAAAAAAGAAAAAGAAGAGAGAAATGCTCTTTGTTGAGCAGGCAGAAGCACAAAAACAAGTGTTTGTGTGGGCAGAAGGCTGATGGCTGGACGCTCACACTGCAGTGCTATCTGCAGTCCAAAAGCTCCATTAGCCGGGGGTTTTAATTAGCGTGTTGCTGTGAGGGAGCCATTAAGACGGATTTGGAGTGGTGATGGAGCGCCTACTGATGGAGAGCGCACGGACTGCGGCTAACACCTGGCACACGCGCGAAGAACCGCTGCTGCAGAGATGCTGACACCGTGCTCATACAGCGATGTGTGTTAGAACCAGGAAAACTCGTCACCTTCATCAGGCGAGCCGCTCGAGCAGAACGATGTGCGGAAGAAACAGCTAAATAAATAAAGCCGGTGTTGCAGAGAGAAGAAGCTCACACAGCAGCCATGAAGCTTCTTCATTAACAGCTGCAGACACTGTTCTTATATCTGTCTGTCTCACAGCCTGTCTATCTATCTATCTGCTATGTGTCTGTCTATCTATATATCTGTCTGTCTGCCTGTCTGTCTCTCTGTTTATTTGTCTGTCTCTCTGTATCCATCCATCTCTTGATCATCGATCTTCCTGGTGGTGTATCTATTTGTCTAGTGGCCTGCTTTTCTGTCTGTCTCTGTACCTCTCTATCTATCTGTTTATCTATCTATCTGTCTATCTATCTGCTTGCTGTCTGCCTGTCTAGCTACATATCTGTCTATCTGTATGTATGTTTGTATCTATCTGTCTGTCTAACACTGTCTATCTACCCTACCCATCTACACCAGCCTGTCAGTATATTGGTCTGCATGTTTATTTAACTATCTGTCTATCTGTCTGTCTATCCATCCATCCATCCATCCATCCATTCATCTATCTATCTGCTTGCTGTCTGCCTGTCTATCTACATATCTGTCTGCCTGTATGTATGTATGTATGTATCTATCTGTCTGCCTGCTGGTCTATCTGTCTCTCTAACACTGTCTACACCAGCCTGTCTGTCTATCGGTCTACATGTCTGTCTGTCTGTCTATCTATCTATCTATCTATCTATCTATCTATTTGCTTGCTGTCTGCCTGTCTATCTACATGTCTGTCTGTATGTATGCATCTATCTATCTGTCTGTCTGCTGGTCTATCTATCTGTCTAACACTATCTACACCAGCCTGTCTGTCTGTCTGTCTATCTATCTATCTATCTGTCTGTCTAACCCTCCCTCTCTCTCGGTTTGTCTGTCTCTGTGTATCTGTCCATCTCTCTATGCTTCTGTCTGTCTGTCTGTCTGTCTATCTAACTATCTATCTCTCTATCTATCTATCTAATAATAAAATGCATAAACAGTGAGTAAGATGCAGATGTGCAACGAGGTGAAATGAGTCACGGTTTCTTCAGCAGCTGGAGCATCAGCACAAGCTGCAGCTCAATTCTCTCTACAGAAAGCCCTCTCACGGAACAATAAAGTGTTTCTATGTCTGTTTATCGCTCGCTATCTTTCTCTATCTCTCACCATTTTCAGGGTGCTCCATCTCGCCGATGCTGCCGTCGGGCGTGGTTCTCTCGTAGTGTTCCTCAGGCAGGGCCAGCGGGCCGAGGCGCGGCCCTGACGAGCTCTTGCTGCTGGGTGTCTCCGACTCCTCCAGGCCGCTGTCGTAGTAGCTCTGCTGGGAGGAGTCCTGAGCGTCCTGCACCGGATTGGCCGTAGAGAACGTCACTCTGCGGTGCGGCAGCTGCGGGGCGAGAGAACAGCAGGTCGTCAGGTCACAACACGCTAATTATGGTCTGATTCGAACTTCCCCCGCTCCTAACTAGGCTAATTGATCACCAAATTTGTAATATCACACTTGGAGAGACACAGGCTTTTTTTTTTTTTTCTTTTTCTTTTTTTTCGGCTGCGCAAATGTTCCGAGGGGTAACTAATGAGGAAATGTTTCCTTCCCCCCTGTTAGCCAAGGGTACTACTGACACACAGCTCAGTGCGGCTCGGCACTGTGAAAAATCCCTAATTAAATTCATTGATATTAGTGTGAAGATGACCTCCGTCTTTCATTGAGACAGAAAGGAATACAACACACACACACACACATGCTAACACACACGCTAACACAAACACTCATCAACAAGGAGCTCATAAAACAGTGGAAATCACTGATCCTGTAGAAAAACTCTTTTCCCCATGCTGCATTAGTTCCCATTACGCTGAGAGTAGGTGAGGATCGATAGCACAAAAGCACACACACACACACACACACACACACACACAAACACAAATACATTCAGAGCAAGAATCAGAGTAAAGCAGGAATCAGAGCCATTAAGATGGCCATATAAAAGCTCCATTAATGGAGCCATTTAAAACATATAGGAGTGCCATTACCGGCATGTTCTTCATCAGCGTCAACTCAAAGCTATTTTGTGTGTGTGTGTGTGTTTACCCTAACACAGGATACCATCAGCTCGGAACTTCCTTCTGCTTCCTCCTCCTCCTCCTCCTCCTTCATCACCCCTGGGTGCTTATTTATTTATCTGATCATTTATTTATCTGTTTGTCTGCTCGTTCTCCTCAGTTCCCGCCTTCTCTTCCCGCTTTCCCTCCTTAATGTGTTCATATTAAATGTGCTGGTGCACTCACACACGTCGCACGTATCAGCCATCAGCTTGCTCGCCGCGCACTCCCTCCGGCTCTCCGTCGCACGGCTCGAGTAGCACTGCAACTCGCAGGAGAGCGTTTTGCTCGCGCGGTAATTATATCAGCTTCCTGAGGAAATGCAAATACGGTGCCGCAGAACTGAAAGCTTTCCGTCTGTCACAGAGTGAGCAACATGTGTCTGTATCAGAAATCCAGCGTGTATGTGGTCGACTTTATAAACGCCACGCCCCAGTGTACTCGCTTGGCTTGACTGCGCAACCAGTGTAACACAAGATTTCTGGATTTATTTATTTATTTATTTATTTATTTTATTTTTTAAGCTAGATTGCCTTATTTGGACATTGTCTTAACATTAAATACCGGTAATATTCTGGGATGCGTTCCTGGCTAGCTAATATTGAGTTGAGACTGTGTGATATGTGTCCTCCGTGTCAGTTTACATGATGAAGATCCACTAATGACCTACAATGATAGAAAATTACAGTACGACAGAAAATTAAAATACTGAAGAAAACCTATTTCAGACATTTGACCTTGCTGGGACCTTGACCCTGTTTGGAGCATTTCCAAAATCGAAGCACTTGGTTACATTACAATGACCATTCCATATAAATCTCACAAACATTCCACCACTTCTTGAGAGAGTATGCTAACGAGAATCTCAGACCGGACCTATTGGTAGAGATAATACTAATGTCAGAAATGTCGACGTTAATGTACGTGGTTATGAGATTATCGACAGCAATTCTTTCTAATCTTTCTAAAGTTTGGTTGTGGAAATTTCATGTCAGTTTAGGAAGGTGCTACAACCAGCAAATGGACACATCTGAGCTTCTGGTCTTGGTCTGACCATGGACTCAGCCATGCGTGATGTAGGTCTTGTCTTGGTCTCGCCCAACATCATCCTCGGTCTTGACTCGAACTCCGCTGGCTATGATCATGGTCTTGACTCCAAGGTGGTCTTGAAACCAACACTAGTAAACACCCTTCACTCATCCGCCTGCTTCATTGGCCAACTTTCCATCGACAAGCTTTTAGGGAGCATCAACAAATAGCTGCGAGCAAGGCTAGACCCAAAGCTACGCTACGTACATCGAAAATAAGAATAACATGCCTAGTCATTATGTTTTCCACAATCAATCATCCACTTAGACTGCATGAACCTTCCACTGACAGATTTCTTTCTTTTTTTTTTTAAAGACGGTCGATGAAATTAAGCAGAACAAAATCCACACGGAATCCACATTTTCCTTCTACTTTTGTTTTTCCTTCTATAGAAATGGAATGCAGCCCCTCATTAAGTAGTCAGTATTACACCATTGCTTAAAAAAAAGTCAATAAGTTGAAATCCGCCAGCTCCACGCTTGATCCACCTTCAGTCATCACACTCCGTTGTCTTAAAAACGATAAACACGTTATCCTGCTTTGGGGGTCGTCCAATGTTTTTGTTTCAAGTTAGAGACGGCCTTGTGACCAAGTTATCAACCAATCTCTACGCTCGCTGTTTTCTGTAAAGTTTTTGAGACGGTTGTTGCTGTACAATTACAGAAATATTCGAGTTCAAAGGCCTGAGTGAAGTGTTTCTAGTCTGAATCTAGAGCATTTCTGGAGCAGTACTGCTTTTGTGAGGGGTGCGTTGGTTCATGACCTCCTGTGAGCAGCCGACTAGTCGTGATTGCGCTCAACCTAAGAGGAGCATTCGTTACTGTTGATTGCTTCAAACATCTAGAACACCTACGAGACTGAGGAATTACCTCTTTGTTGCTAGACTGATTCAATTCTTAGTCGACCGACTCGAAAGAATGTGTCACAACAGGAAAATGAGAATCACCTTTCAATAGTCTTCCACAAAAGTCCAATTTGATTTAGCATTTATATGCATTCTCTCGATCGCAGGTGTCAACCTCAATCCAAACGTGGCTCTCTCTCTATAAAACCAATACTGAAACAGCCCATAGTACGCTACTACTCAACCACACTATCTAGAATTCACAGCAGATCCATAGCGTAGTGACCATCCACTTTCCTCATGCATTAGGGCTGTAACTAAACTATCAATGCATCGATTTAAAATCAACAACTGAAACTGGCCTACTCCAGACTCTGAACTAAGCTGAACACATATCGGTCATAAGCTAATAAATCATGTATCCTAGCGGATTCAGTGATATCATCAAATATCCAAGTGTTGCCTTATGAATTCAAATCATATCATATCGGTGAACGACTGAGGTTTACACCTCTAATAAGCACCGCCACACAGCGGACATGGGCTCACATCTCACAGTGCTGAAACGGTGGTACACAATTTCTGCATGTGTTGGGTGCTAGCGTGATTCAATGACTGACTCCATCCATGCATAGATCTTCTATACTGCTTATCTTTCAGGGTCGTGAGGAACCCAGGGATCACCCAGGGAGCATGGGGCACAAGATGGGGTACATCCTGGACAGGGTGCCAATCCCTCGCACAATCTCATACACAGTCACACAGGCCAATCAGCCTACCATGCATGCCTAGTCTTTGGAAACCGGAGTACCTGGAGGAAACCCCTGCAGCACGGGGAGAACATGAACTCCGCACACACAGGGCAGTGGCGGGAATCGAACCCCCGACCCTGGCGGTGTGAGACAAACGTGCTAACCACTAACTCAAAATTGTCTGACTGACTCAAAATCCCAAAGACATGTCCATGTAGGTTCATAGCAGAGCAGAGATAAACTTGTGTCGGTTCTTAAATTGTCCTCAACGTGATATATTTTTGATATTTAGAAAACCAAAGAACCAAAGGAAGAACCAAAAATCCAGTGGGTGGAGTCTGAATTGATCCAGCTCCACCTACTTGGGCAGCATCGAACCAAAAAGTCCAGGGACTGGGGAAAACTCAGTGTGTTTCACACATGCTTGTTTGTATTGTGTCTAACAGGTAAGGGTTAGAACTTAGGGGTTATAGGAGGAGTAGGATCTGGTCCAGCTCCACCCCTAGGATTCTTGATACTCCTGCAAGCACTATGAGTTTTTCTATCTTTAAAAGCTACTGTTAATCAAAAGTATAGATAATAATATGGTTGATTTTGTTTTTTTAAAATGAATGGCCTTATATTATGGCCCTTCAAGGGCTCCCAAAAAAAAAAACAATGCTGGTGTGAACTGAGCCGAATTTGAGTTTGACACCCCTGCGCTAGGTAATATATCTAAGTGCCATGATATCTCTTTTCACTGTTATGCTGATGATACAGTTTAAACTTCCAAATACAGCCTAATCTGCAGCTTGCCTTACCTCGCACTATGATGCCTTACTGATATACAAGACTGGACTGCATCCAAGTAATTACTGTTGAATGAGGATAAGCTTGAAGCTATGCTTGTGGGCAAAGAAAAATGTTGGAAAACACTTGCACTATCATCAGTTCTGACTAACCTTGAAGCAAAAAGATTCATTTTGCACATTTGTTTCATGCCCACGTTACATACATTATCTCAGGAAACTATCAAAGCGTAGTTCATCCTTTGACTCTCAAATTCTGAGAAATTCACAAAAGTATGTAGAAACATCTCACTTTGAAAACCATAATGCTCTGATGGCTGATCTTACTAACCAAAGTATACAGAGGGTACAATATGTACAATACTGTGTTGCACTTTTTAACAACAAAGGGTTTTTTCCCCCCTCATATTACTCCAGATTCTCCAGCTTCTTTACAAATTCCCCAGCTCCATTACATTTATAAGAATTGCTCATGCTTTGTACAACCTCTCAACAACCCCTATTAGCATAAAAAGTTAAATAAATAAATAAATAAATAAAGTGTTGGTCGTGTTCTCTGGGTGGGAGGGGACTATCCCCCTGTCAATAAGTAACACTAAACAATCAAGAGCGCCTTAATCTTCCCCGTGATGTAGCATGAGCATCATTTTGGAAATGTGTGTTGGTTTCACATGTCTCAGAGGATGCATGTGCTAGCCTTCAACCTCCCTGATGTGTTGTGATTGGCTAGAGCTCCTGTAGCTAGTCAGTGGGAATTGGCAAATTATAAAATTGGAAGAAAATGAGAGTAAAAAAACAAAAACAAACAAAAAAACCTGTGGGTACAAACCACTTGCAGCACATCCACAAGTAGCAGTCTGCTAACCAAATACAACATAGCACTAAATGTCAAAAAACAATATTTCATTTCCCATTTTTAGCTAGTTTTTTTTTTTTTTTTGGTCTAAACTCTTGAAAGGATTGCTCTTCTTCAGTCGTTTATGAAAACAATGAGTGAATACAGAAAAAGTAGGTCACCCTTGTTAGAAAAATCTTCTAAGGTACTGTAAGAGACATGTACCTTTATAGGTATCAACAGTAATACCGGTATAAATATGAGTGTAAAGTGTAGCATTGTTGCTGTTATCCCTGTAGTTTCTATATATAACTATGAGTGAAAGACAGATGAAGCAAGAGGAAAGCTGCCACTGTGCTGGGGCAAAACCTTGTAACTTATTCTACCTTTCAACTGTCATGCTAATCTTTTGCCTGTAAACAGGAAACAGAAAATGAGCATTGTAAAAGGAAAATGAGCAACTACAGTGCCCTAATGTTTGATTTAAAGAAAGAACCACATAGGGGTGCATTAAAAGTCTGTAACGTTGTTCGGAGGTATGGAAACTGGTCTACGTGAGAATGCATATTAGCATAAGTATAACGTTTCAATCAAGGACATTATGACCGTCCAGGCAAAACCTCAAGTCGAGGTATTCCCAGAGAGAGAGGGTGAGATTGTGATTAAAGATCTCCCTTGCAGACGCATTACTATTTAAATGTAGGGAGACCGTTTAGTTGTATAAATATGGATCCTATGCTTAAACGACTCCTGCAGGCATCGCTCGAGAGTCAGCACTTTCTTTTCTCCGAGCGCTGGGAGCTGCGGTTCTGTAGATGGAGCACAGATTCCCCCATCGAACTCGTTTAACGCTGCTTTCATGAAAGAACAGTGCAGGCCAGATAGGCTAAAAGCAGCCTGGGGTGGGGACTGAGCCAAAGTGGAATTGGAGCAGGCCAAGCCATGGGAGCTTGGGTTTAACTGGTTGGATGGAGTTTGGTTCTGGACTGATGAGAGAGAGTTTTGGAGCTGGATAGTAAAAGGATAACAGGAATTGGGCAGCAGCAGGGAGGCAGCAAGCTGGATGTAGATAAGCTGATGGAGCACAGTTGGGACAAGGCTGGATGTGGCTTCCAAATCGCTTAGAGAGCCAAAAAGTTGGCAGAACACAAAGCAAATTGGGAGGCGCTGGTAAGCGAAGGACAAACAAAGCCGATTTGGTGCTGTGACTGAAACCACTAAACAGTACCTGTGAGAAGAAAAAAGGATGCAATACAAGATTTAAGACACCTGAATACAAAGTGAGACTGGTCCGGCGGGACGTATTAAAAAGCTTGGAATGAAACACTTCAGAAATTCGGGAAGAATAAAGATGAGGAGGTGGGAATACAAAGCCAGAAACAACAGAGTTCAAGGTTTAAGATTACAAGAAGAACTACAAGTGAAGCAAGAAAACTTCAGGAAACTTCAAGCTTGGAATAAACCTATTAAGAAATCCAAAAAGATGAGGAGATGGAGATACCAGAAATAAGGTTTGACTCGGAAGAGAAGAACTACAAGAAACAGGACCGAAGTACCATCTTCAGCATGCAGAATTCTGGCCAGCAAGAGGGATTTAAAGGTACTGGTTGTGAGGAGCTGAAGGAGCGATTGCCTTGGGTAATGGGGCATTGTCTGATGCCAATCTATTCATCATGTATTAGGTGTGGTCTGAGGTGAAAAGTGCTCCACAAATGGATGGGGTGACACATTTCCTTTTCCATTCACCCCCTCCATTAGTCCTGCATGCTGTCATACACAATGATGACAATGGGCCGATCTATCATTCAAAGTGGCAGCTCCATCCTCAAGCTGCAGGGTCTCCCTGCACATGGCCTGAATTTCTGACACTGTTTAAAACCAATGCCATCAACAAAAAACCCCCCAGAAAGAATCTCGTATCCCGACACATAAGAGGGTACACTTATTGAGCATTACCAATGCAATTAGCATGCAGTGAACACTACAAATCTGACAGACGCGCACTTTAACCCATATTCACTCATTTCTAACCACACTCTTGTCAACGTTGCTTATACTTTCCTCGTCACTCGTCCACCTCTTTGTGATCCCGCTCAGCTGCCCCCCCTCCAATAATTTTGCTCCCTCTATCTTTACTCACTGTGTCTCTTTGATAAGCTTCAAGTCTTTGAAGACTCCACTGCTTTGCTGTGTGCCTCCTACGTGAAAAAAAAAAAACACTCTAAAAAAAGGAAGGTGAGAGTTTGATGGAAAATTCAAGAAAAAAAAAAAAGGTCTGCATGCAACTCTCTCTCTTGTGCTCCAGTGTCTATGATTTTTTTTTTTTTTTTTTTGCTCACTGCATCTCCACAGAGTTGCACTCCTTCATTGTCAAATTTGTTTGTGAAGATCATTTTTTTTATGCGCGCGACGTGCTTTCAGAGGAAACGGCTCATTGATCCTCACAGAAGCCTGAAGCAGGAAGAGCTCGTTCTTTTCTCTTTCCCTTCTATGCTCTTTTCCTCACGGTTACTAATTCATCTTATGCACAAACTTTAACCAACGCAAGGATTCACAACTGTAAGCCCAACTGAATTCACACGATCTATAATGTAAACTGTGACAGAATTTGCAGGAAAAGTTTACCAAGTACTTCTGTGCACTTTATTTTCAGTAGAATTAATTTAGCACTGTTTGAAAAAAAAAAAACATTCAGGAGCAGCTTAGAGCTCCGGGGTTCCCGGTTGGATCCTGAACTGTCGGATCCTGTCTGTTTTCCCTGTGTTCACTTGGGTTTCCTCTGGGTTCTCCGGTTTCGTCTAAACTCCTAAAAATCGGTAGGTGAATTGCGAGGTTGCCTGTAGGTGTGACGGTGTGTGTGCATGGTGCCCTGTGATGGATTGGTGTCCTATCCTTGGTATATTCCCACCTCGCACCCGGCACTCCCAGGATAAGCTCCAGATCCACTGCAACCCTGACCAGGATAATAAAAACATTCCTGAGTGCTCCCAAGAGGTGCAACAAAAAAGAATCGATTATGCCACAGCTATCTGTGGCCCGGAGACCAGGAGACCAAATCTGGCCATTCTCTCTGGGTGAGAGAGATGGCATACCCTCTCCAGTCAATCAGAGCATCACGAGCCCATTGTGGGCATCTATGTGCTCATGCATGAGGGCAATTGGATTCATGTGTCTAGCATTTGGTAGCATCTGTTATCCTTCACCCACTCACAAGCTGACAGCTGTTGTGACATAGCGGAGAGCCAGCTAGTTTCTATGAATTGGGAGAACAAAGGAAGACATTGTATAGACCCATAACTCCAGGAATGTAGGCCATAGATTTCGCCACAACTTCAAACACAGAAGATTAGAAAGTGCAGCTGGACAATCTAAAAGGATTCCTTCTAGCTGCACTAGAGAAGTTTTAAATACTCCAAACTCCAGGCTTTCTTTCTATACACATTTCTTTCAGCTCATCTGTCAACCTGTCACACTTTTCTGTCTACCGTCTGTCCTGTGGATGAGACGCACACCAATCGACACTTAATGTTACACCTCTCGCTCTCACCTCTGTCGTCCCTTCACTTCTCCCCGTCGCCATGCCTCTCCACCCTTCCCTCTGCCTTGTCCTCCTCCAACATCTGTCATTCTTTCTGTCTCACTCTCAATCTTCCACACACTTGCCTCGCTGTGCCTCCCCTACCTCACCCACCCGCTCCATCTCCTTGGTACAGCAGCTTGCCGTCGGGATTTGGAGGAATCGAGTTGAATTATGAAGGAATTTCTCAGCAGCACGATTGGCATCATTTCCCCGTTCACAATAGAGCATCATTCTCATATCTTGCAGTGAGCAGGAATGAAAATAAGGCTGTGCACCATTCTTTCTCTCATCCTTTTAAATTGAATTTTTCATATCGCGAGGTCGCGGAGACATCTGTCTTTTTCTTTTAAGAAAAAGCTGTTTCATAACATGAGAGGTATATACCTGTGACTTAGTGTGAAAAATCAGAGTTCCTTGTAGCGTGTACGTGTATTTCTCCATGCTAAATGATTAAAAAATAACACACAAACACACACACACACATTCTTTGCACAAATGAAAAGAGGGTGCTATTTCTTCTTGATTGTCACTTTACCTTGACATATCAGGCAGATCTTTTCCTTCATTTCAAACACACCGATCCATCCCTGTTTTTTTTTTTTTTTCTTCTTCATCCAAAAGAATGCTCCACTGCTCAGTCTCCCACCGTGCCTTTGTATTCTTGCCATGTATCAGCTCAGAGGCTCGAGGACATAAATTGCATCTCATTTCGTGATATGCAAAGAGGGTTTCCTTTTTAAATGAGTGACAGTGAAAGAGGCAGGAAGTAGTGATCCTTCTAGAGGAAGAAAAAATAGGGACTAAAAAAAGTAGAGTAGGAGGATGGGGGGGGGGGGGGGCACTAGAGAAATTAATCCTCAATATCCACTCCCAAGGGGCACCTTATTCCCTCTCAAACTTCAATTTTCAGAGTTAATATCTCAATTCGTGGCTGGAAGGCATGCATGGAGCTCACTCTCCAATTGCTTTAAGGACGTAGTACGTAATGGGATTGGAGGGCAAGATGACAAAGCTTTCAAGCAAGCTTAAGACTTCTGGGGCTATCTCCAGAATTGTTTTATGCATCTCTATTAATAGACTAGCACGCGTCTATCTGGGAGAAAGCTCCGATTTGATGGTTTGATGACACAAAGTGTCTTCATTCAGCCCAGTCCTTTGAAATTAGATGCAGAATTTGTTTAATACGACCTGTCCCGCTCCTGCCATCTACAGTAGTGACAAAGGCAATCAAGCAATGGCTTGAATTTCCCCACCACATAAAATGAGGGTGATGATATTAAAAAATAATGTTTAATTAGAACCCGAGCAGTGCTTTCATCTCTTGTTCAGAGTGAGTAGCCTGCCAGAGCAGTGGAACTAGGACACGTTTCCACTATTGATCTATCAGCACAAACCTCTGCCTTTGACAAGAGCTCTAACAGTGCTCAATGAAACCGAGGGGGGGGGGGGGGGGGGGGGGGGAGAAAAAAAAACATCAGATCATGAGAGGCGAACCGAGCTCATTGTTGAGCCTGTTCAATCACAAAAAATGGGCAGTCTGGGCCAGTTTGGAGATATCAAAAGATTTGTTGTAGCTGATGTGGCTGTATAATGCTCTTCCAATCACTATATCCCCAGAGAAAGTCAAAGAGCTTGGATAGTGCTATTGAAGCTACAGTTCTGTTCGGTTCATAAATTAGATGCTGATTAGCGATGGCTTATTATGGCTGAAAGTAATTAGGCCTTTGCAACAGTCAACAGAACAAAACGGAGGGCTTTGCAAATGTGAAATCTGTAGGCTAATGCAGGTCATTGATTTATTTTTTTTCCCCCCTCTGTACAAGATATTGTTCTTGCTGGTATCCTTTTATAGAAAATATTATATCGTCTCTACAGATCATTCAGGATGCTGCTGCTTGCCTGGTTCATACCCGGTGTTCATCTTGTGACTCGCCTATTCAGATTACTTCACTGGATTACTCTTGACTTGGCACTAAAAGGGTTCAGCGCTACATTATCTATGTCTGCATCGTCATGTCACTTCAACTTCTCAGGTATAATCATGCTCGTGGTGCAAGGTCTAGCTATTTCCTCGTCCTGGCACCTCAGAGTTGGAACGCTTGACTCTGAACAACCGAGTGTCTTTATACCATTCTTAAAAGGTGTCTAGGATAATACTTTATTCTCTCTGCACTTGGCTTGCGTTGACCGTCTTTTTTTTGTTGTTGTTCCCTACTTTTTACATTTTATTTGCGTTATTGTTTACGCACTTCAGGATTTAGGGTGGTAATTGGGGTCAGTGCAGCTCAAGTGTTCTTAACAACACAAGTGATACGCCAGTGGCGTCAAGGATGTGAAGTGGAACATAGCAAAACAAGATGGACATTAATACAGAGTAAGGGAGTGCAAATTTAGAAATAGTAGGCGCGCTAAAACCTGGAGCAGCAGTAGCGAATGTTGCAGATGTGTAGCGTTCGAGGATAAAGACGATACGTTAATACGATCACAGTCAGGAGGGTAGATTTCACAGAGTAATCAAGTATAGTTGAAATTCAGGCTGAATGTTTTGTTACTGATTGCCTTTTGAGTTGTTTATGATAATGTTTAATGATAATGAGTCTTTACTGATCAGATATACATTACAGAACTGTGAAATTCTTTTCTTCACATACCCGAGCATGCTAGGAAGTTAGGGTCAGATACAGTGCCCCTGGAGCAGAGACGGTTAAGGGCCTTGCTCAAGGGCCCATCAGTGGTAGCTTGGCAGTGCTGGGGCTTGAACCCTTGGACCTTCCGATCAGTAACCCAGAGCTTTAACCACTAAGCCACCATTGCCCCCATTTATGAGCCTGGCTTTGAAATTGTTTCAACTAGCATCTTCTCTACTGTGTTTAAGTACAGGAATCCTCACAGATTTTGCTTGGTATCGTGTTAGGTAGCGCTCGGTATTGCGGCACCCTTCGACGGCACATTTTTAAGCCGCTCTGCATAACAGTGTCTGCTTAAACACCCTAATCTAATTATAAATGTTTTAATGTAGCAGATTTTCAGCATGTGAGCATAAATGTGCATACTAATTGACACACTAGGCTAAACAGTTTTAGCAGCTTTCTACAATTAAAATAAACATATCAGCAGTAAACGTCTTTGAGGAGCACTAAATGCCAATAGTCTGTAATGCAATAATATTATTATTATGCAGTATTGGCAACAACACGTTCGGGTGGCAGTTTGCTAGTTGTCTATTGTACCGTTAATTCAGGCTTACATAAAATAACATAACCGAGAGCAATAAAGTATCTGTATTAATATTCTAATACAAACGCTGTGATATTAAGGTTAGCCGTGATAAACAGTTACATAAGGAATTATCGTAGCATAATAGCAGCATGGAAATATTAAGCAATTATCAGCACAAAGCATATATATTAACTCATATCCTTAGGAGAAAAAAAAAACATAATAAGGGAATGGAATGCGCTGTCTTAAGTGTGAAACAAACCTTCTCATGAAGCCTGGTAATCAGAAAGCATTGATCCGACATTTCCAATTAACTAGGAATGCATGTAGGGTCGAGGAGTTTGTGATTACGCATTCATGTGTGGGAGAGAGTGTTTGTCTGTGCTTACTGTGGTGTGCTAATGGCTTAAGAGTCAAGACAGATACCCTCTATCTGCTGAGCTCTTTTTCAGCCCCTGGCTGCTCTCGCGTGTTCTTTATTTCGCTTTCCTGGCTCTCCTTTTGATTTAGTTTGAAATGAATCACACAAAAAAAATTGTGCTTCTCAAATGTACTCACTCTGTGAGGTGATGCAATTATCCATCCTCTACTCTGTGGTCTTGCAAAGGCTCTGCTCTGAGCTAAGTGTTTTTGACACTGGCAAGCATTCTTCAAACTCACATGGCTGCAAATCTCATCACCGGAGAACCGAAGTGTGCAGGATTTTACTGGCACCTCAGCACTTAGGTTGCTGATTAAAGACACCGATTGGCTTAAGCGATCTTCTCGTTGCCTTCTAAAATGTTGATTAGAGCCGTGACAGATTGAAGCATTATCCCGGGAGCATGGACGTAGCAAATGAGTCCAGCGGGAACTGGAATCTTTTCCAAAATAACGCAAAGGGCTTGCGCTTGCAGAACCATGCCTGGAAGCGACTTTTGATTTGCAAAATTGAAAGCAAACAACTGAGCTGTCCGTGGAATAGCAGTCAAGAGTTTTGAAGCCAGGAGACAGGTGAATTGAAGTCCCAGTGTTTGTTTCATCCCTGTTGTGTCTAGTGTTTCTGACTGACAGGAGCCGAGGTGCAGACTGTAGAACTCCAGCTTGTACTGTAGGTCAGTGGGCTAATCAGCGCCTCAAGGTGGTTCTTCAGTGGATGACCTCCATAACATGACGGCAGAATATTCAGACATGCAGACACCGAGACAGAGCACTGAGATGGGCATTAGTCCCATACTAATGCACATCATCCCAGTGAATCTTGGACCAATCAGTATGAGGCAGAGTACAGGAGCACAGAGGCTGAGCTAACACATCACCACTGTGGCTACAATACACAAGGGACCTTATTAGTGTACACATCATGTCAAATACAGAGTGCCTTCCGCTCCTTTTTTGTCATATATGTAAGCAGAAGACTGAAATCCGTTATTCTAGCGTGCCCATGCCGAGGGACGCTCTCTGGCCAGGTTTAAAAAAAAAAAAAGGACATGATGAGAAGGATTAACCCATTGTACACCAGTACAGTAGACAATGCTGTCTGGAACACTGGCAGCTAATACATATATGTATCAGGAACAAAACTCCGTGTTGGAAAACAATCAACGAGGGGGAGGTGTAATGAAACAGTATCTGTTACCTCCCCGAAGTTGATTATTTTCCTGTAATTCCAAAGTGTTTTATTCCCGTTACTCCAGAGCTACATTCCCAAGCTAACAATGTTTTATTTACCGAGCAGCACATCATACTACTTATTCATTTATCGTTCAAAATAATCTTGCAGAATCTCTGCAAACAAGTTCCTGCTCTCACTTATTTCCTCAGATATTTTCTCGGATATATGAGGAGAAGAAAAAAACCCGCAGCTTGTCGTGTTACTGAGAAACCGCAATGCGTAATCTCCTCTGTCCTGAAGATGTCCAGAAAACGTCAAGTCACAGCTTTTACCTCTGACTGTTACAAAGCGCTGATACCGGAGACTCCTTCCGTAAACCTTAAACGAACGTCTCCTTCATCGTTGTATCGAAGATTACACACGTCTACTAATCGGTTTACACGAATACTAATCCGTGCGTGTGATGAGCCGTTACTATAAAAACCTTAGAACAAGCGTATTAAACGTATACCGTCTCAGCTTCTGGTTACAGACAATTAATCAACACCTTCTGACCAATCAGAATCCAGATGGTTTACATTATGATATGAACACACACACACACACACACACACAAATGTTTCAATAACATTGAAAGACTTAGCATCGCTGCCAACGACGAAGATGCTGGCCAGCAGCTGACCGCGTGCCGGCCGTTGATGCTTTATTGATGGATTATGTATAATATATGATGTATTATAATAGGACTGAATTGAAATCGAAAGTCTCATTTAATGTACGGCGCGATGCGGCCAGCGCAGGAACAGCTGCTGCCACTCAAACATCGTGAATTATTAAAAGTCGGATATATTTTGATGACAGTGATGAAAACGCTTTTGGAAGCGCATAACAATGAGTTAACTGTGATAAATTATACATCCATGGTGACTTGCAGAAAGCACAGTCACTCTGTAAATGAGAAATGCAAGCGCTGTGAATTTAAGCCATTATTCCCAGTTTTCATTTCCCCCGAAATTAAAAGACTGTTATAGCACTATAATGTTACCTACTTCAGCACTCAGGTTTACTCGCGGATCTCTCTGCTCTTTTCTTCTCATGAGTAACGCGCACTGTTTCTGGTTTATTGCTAGAAACTCTGGTCCGTGGCGTCTGTGCTAGTGTCGGCTAGACGCTCGGATTCGATTCCGCCGTACTTCTATACTAAGTTCGATTCGCAAACGCGGGATATTTTCGTAATGGCTCATATACAGGGTTATATGGCAACCAGCAGCTCATCTGTTCATCAAGAGATTACTAATGTGAGATGCGGAAGGAGGTGGGGCTTCAAATCAGAGAGTTCAAAACACCTACACGACTGTCAATCATTCCAGATTCACGTCAACTGTTGAGGAAAAATGATTGCTCACTTTTTTTTTTGTGCTTATTCCTGAGTGATAACTCATCGCAGTGTACAGATGTTAAAATGTCATGTGTGGAGTCCTGGGATGAGCATAGGACAGTCTTTATATCTTCATCTATAAGCACTTCCAGGTGAGATAATCCAATGAAGCAAGAGTGAGACACGTCGGATTAAAGTGTCCGCCAAATGAATATGCAAATGTGCACTGATGAGGCTCGCTTTCTTCTGCTTTCATAAGCAGCACTATGCAAGTGTCCACATTTATACGCATACACACATACACACTCGTCTCATTTGGCATGGTTCACATATGATTCAGCGTTCATATCTCGGTGAACAGTGTTAAGTGTTAAGTGGTAAGGGGAATGAGACACCATCTGAGGGTTCGGAAATCGAAAAGCTTTTAGAGAATCTCCTCAAAAAGTAAATCCAACGTACATACTATTAAACAACTAAAAACTGGACCGTCCTCTTTCTTAGTGTATTACACTCACCTTATCCTTTAAAGCTTTACTCTAAGGTCCAATTTTTGTACCTTAAATCATTAAAGGTATACTTTATCCATGTTCCCAGCAGAATGATGAATATTAAGGGTACCAAGGTTTTTTGTACCCTTCTCATTTTAATTACAGATAAGATGGAGTTTACTGGGAACTGGTAATCTCTAACACTTGGGATGTAACCGAATACGAATACATTATTCAGACAGAACAGATAATGTGTTCCGAACAGATCCGAATACAGATATAAACAGGAGGCGCAACATTATGGAATTAGGTATCGAACGCGACTTTTCAGGAACAGAAGAAAAAAATTATACAATGAGGATGAAGAAAAAACACTTTGAAACTGAAAACAGTGAACTCAGGGGGCAAATATTTAACACCGCCTCCAAATAAACAGCATTCTTTAACAGTTTGTCTAAGCTTCGTTTTCGGTTATCATGGTTTATGAACGCGCCGCCAGAGTTCCCGTTCCTGCTTTTAAAGTTTACGCTCGCCATTCTGGCGCAAACCTCTCGTGTGGGCGGGGCTTAGCAGCGATTTTACTCTCGTTGGCTGGTGAGATTTTGATCGACGGCTCCCTGACCTGAAAGTAGAGACTTCAGTGACGCGAATTTTGGAGTACTTTGTACTGGAAATTACTTACATACTCAGTCAGTATATTAGTTCGTATTTAATATTTGGGGTTTGTTTAGTCTCATACGACTATTTTTTTTTTCTCTAGATGAGCTCTCAGGAGCGGCACGGAGCGGCACGGAGCGGCACGGAGCGGCGACGACACCACCACCATCATCATCATCATCATCCGCCTCCTCCTCAGCTGGACACTCGAGCTGTTGATCCAAATATCACTAGTTAATGGGAGTAAATCTCTGTTAAGCCCTGCCCACACATAAGGTTGAAAATTGGTGTAAATAAACATGGTT
The DNA here is from genome assembly GCF_023375685.1 of Ictalurus furcatus. Taxonomy (NCBI): domain Eukaryota; kingdom Metazoa; phylum Chordata; class Actinopteri; order Siluriformes; family Ictaluridae; genus Ictalurus; species Ictalurus furcatus. Next base: position 3,701,760 of record NC_071270.1, read on the forward strand.
TGAGCATTCATAAACCGTGATTGGAGAAAACGAAGCTTATAAAACGGTTAACAAAGAATGTTGTTTATTTGGAGACCGCGTTAAATGTTTGCCACGGACTTCATTGTGTTTTTTTGTTCTTCCTCATTGTATATTTTTGTTCTTTTCTTGAAAAGGTACGTTCAATACTTTCGGCACAAAGTTAATTTCATACACTACATGGCCTTTCTCCTGTATTACTTTGTAAATGGAAATAATAATAATAATTTTTGTAGATGAAATAATGAAATAACAAGCTCATGCATGACAAGAAACTAAACAACTCTGGCTTATGTTATGTTATGTTTTGCATCCTGTTTGATCCCAAACCCCAAAAAGGGCACCTCCTACTTATATCCGTAATGCTTTATCTGTTCAATCGAAAAATAATTTATTCATATTCAATTAAACGTAATCCCTAAAACGTACAATTTGTACCATTTATTTTTCAGAGAGTCTAGCGTTAGTTTCCTGAATTGCAAGAGCTTCGCATCTGAGAGCCAATCATTCTCGGTCTCCGTCTGTCTCTCTCTGCTTCATCCTTGCAGACGTCTGTCTGGGAGTCTTGAGAACAAGCTGTGCATTCACTTATACATCACCTGTGCTTGTGAAAGCTTGTGTAACGCCACGGTTGAAAGAGAACTGCGCCGTAACCTGTCAGCTGTAAACGGCTGTAAATCAATAACGCCACAGACAGGAAGCAGTGACTGGATTCTGTAACTCCTATGATCTCCCTATGATGTGCGCTAGTATTACTGCTCAAACCTGTCTCACCTACTGGTGCCATATTGGTGCCAGGATGTTTCCTGTATACACACAAGAGATGACATGAGATGAGATGAGATGAGATGAGATGAGATGAGATGAGATGAGGGAAGCTCCATTATCATGTTGGACAAAGGTCAAACATACATATGCATGACTTTGTTCTTTGATTTATTTATTTTTTTTACTCATTCATAATGGATATCTGAGCGGGGTTGTCTCTGAGTACGCTTTATTAGCGCTTAGACTCACAAAGGAGACGGAGCATTGAAACGAAATGACCAGGTGGCCCATTAGAGTCACTTCTCAAAACCGGACGTTAATTAGTTCATCGCATGAATAAAACTCAGACGTAATTAACGCGGATACACGCCGATCCTGACAATACCCCACTGTTTTTATGTTAAACTCTTGAGTGGTGTTCTTTTCTTATTCGAGCAGTGCTGTAACTGGACCTATTGATATGCATTATTGGGTTTTAAACAGCGTGCACACGATCGGAGACTCGCTCGCTTTGATGTAACCGAACCTATTCCACTGTGGTCGTGTGTGTGTGTGTGTGTGTGTGTGTGTACCTTGCGTTCGTTCATTTTTGGTTTCAAAATGAAAACGGTAAAAGAAAGAAACAGCTTTTTATTTGACGTGCGTTTATCTTGGCACACACACACTAAAAAAAAAAAAAAAGAAAAATATTGACTTGTTGTTGGATGTCTTTACTTGTTTCACCATACAAAATTTCAAAAATCAAATATTTATGATTCCAAAAAGGGGGGAAAAATGCCCAAAGAGTGAACTGAGTGGATCTTAACGTACAACTTGGATATTCTACACGCTCTGTTCTCTGGTTAAGATGTGTTCTCTGGAACCTTGTTCTGTTTTCATAAACGATAAAAAAAATACGCGGAAATTTTGCACTGATTCAAAATACGAAACTTACAGCACCTCCTTTATTTATTGTTTTAAATACAAAAATTGTTTTTTTCAAACATCTCATCTGCAAAAAAAAAAAACCCCGAATGAACGCAAAGTACATGGACCACTCCAATCGAATCCTTTTCACAAATCATTAACTATTAAAGGAATAAAAGAGCTATTGAGACTGAGCCTGAACTTCCCCGAATGCATTAGCTAAACATTCTGTGAATCCATGAAGTCTCTAAATGCGCTTTGACAATTTGAGACCCAATTATTATGCCAACTTGATATTAGCATTGACACAGTACTATCTGGAGGCTGAATAGGTGTTATCTTCAATTACCTGATCATTTTTCGGAGAGAGCGGGTAATCCGTGAAATAGACTGTTTGGTTATGAGGATGGAGACGCGAGGGCTATCTCATCATGTCTTATTTAACCTCCCCTCGCTTCCACAGTTGGGGACATTTCATTAGCTTAAAGCAGAAGCAGTCGAAGCAGCAGCAGCTCCAGAAGCCTTGATAAAAATGACACTTAGTTTGAAAGGCTTCCTGGGAGAATAACGCTGGCCTTGGGTTTCACTTCAGTAAAGAACGAAGGTGATGTACTATTAAGAAGTGGAAAAGAAGCTTTTTTTTTTCCCCAGAAAAAAATGGAGGGGATGTTATCTCCAGGGCCACAAAGAGCAGCACTTGGCTCAAAAAGAGCAGAGGAGACAAACCTGTCATATGGCCCATGCTCTAATGTCTCTAGAAATAGACGTAAAAAGCAGGTCATTATCTTTAACCCCATCTATCAGGGCAAAGGCAACGTATTCCATCAAAGGTCCACAGATGTCTCCCTCCGTTTGAACGCGCCCGCTAACGCGCCTCTAAACTGCAGATTAATGAGGCCTGCCTTGCATGTGCTCCGCACTCACTTTCAATAATGGGAACAGTTTTTGGGAAGCTGCACTGAACAACGGCAAGCAATTTTGCTGAACTATGCTTGCTTGCATTCGCCATAAATCTCTGCAGTCGTTTGGCCTGACACTGTATCTCCAACGCCGATGGGAAAAGAGACTGGTGAATCTTGCCGGGGCTATTTAGGATCTCCTCAGCTGACTCATCGTGTTTCTTTACACGTGTGTCTGTACGAGCACACGATTACGTTCGCAGACATCCCACACCTTTCATAATAACACCCAAGCTTTCTCTGAACGTTGCCGGAGACGCGGTATGTACTTGCGCTCACCTGTGATGCAGATGTTTTCATCGGTTTCGCCGAGAAAATACGCTGACGTGCCACTACAGCTCCTGTCAAAGAGCTCGTATCGGCTTGTCAAGCTAAAAAAAAAAAATAATACCATATTGAGATTAATTTATGGTACGAGCAAAAGATAGAAAGCACTGATTCGGTAAACACGCTACCTCCACCTCGTCCTTCGTTCCATCAACCTGCATTGTTTAAATGACAACCTAAGTAAATGAGGTTTGCAAACTGATAAAGCAGAAACGGCACTAAATCCAGCTCCGGATTTTAATATGCCTGGTGGAGTCTGATGGAGGAGATAAGGAGGATGAAAGGCGCTGGCATTTGCAGGTGGGACAGATAATGAAGGAGCTCTCGAGGAGAGCCGAGGCCGGCGGCGTCGCCCAGCCGAGCTGCTCGGGAAAACGGTGTCCTGGTGAATGCCTCTATTTCCCTGCTGGCATTTCGGTGGCATTTTGATATGAACATCGGCAGGATCCCAGGGGAGAGAGAGGAAAGGAGAAATCCATTACAGATGTAAAAAAAAAAAAACCCTGCTTTTTTTTCTGTTTCACGGTGCCATCCTAGACATTTGAGAACAACAAAAACATCGGCCATCGCAAGAAAGAATATAAAAAATAATGGATCTATACTGCTCCATTCTGATGGTGTGAGAACAAAAAATATATATAAACAGTAAAGCTGTCACAGAAATATTACGTTTGTGTGCACTTTCTGTTACATAATGGAGACGGAGCAATGGCATGTGAGCAGATGAGAACGCGTTCCCATTCTGAATTATTCAGGAAGGCTGCCGGTGCTCTCCTTCACCCGAGAACCTCCCAGCGCTGATTCATGAATGGAGGGGAGCGCAGTGGCCGCAGTATCACAGGCGTGCACTGTTAGCAGCTCCGGAAATCAATCGCCTCCTCTATGCAATCTCTTCCCTTCAGTTTGGCTCATTCAGCCATCTCAGGGTGTGCAAGCTGGCTCGCCTCTGCTATTCTTTCTCCCTCTCTCTCTCGCTCTCTGTCTCTCTCCCCTCCCCAGCTCTCTTATTTCCATACTCTTTTATTTCCATACTTCTTTCTCCCACCTCTTTCTGACTCACTGTATCCAGCATAGCTGTCAGCTGCTGCAAATTGTTTCATGTAAAAGTCAACAACGGGCCTCGTTTAGCAAGCTGGATACAAAATAAAAATTATTTGGAAATTCGTTTGCAGGAAATTTGCTGCCCATGAAAATCCGGTTAGTTGGGAAAATGTATCTAATCCCATGTCCACTCCTGATTTTGTGTAAATTTGCGTATAAGCAGACTCTGTGACGCGAACCTCCACTGATCGGCTTCAAAATGTCTCACTGTTGATGAGTTATTGGTAATGCAATTTTATATACAGATTCTACACATCATTGTAATGAAAACGTTGTGAAAATGCGGTCGTGACATAACCCAATCCAGAATAAGTCCATAGACTGAAACAAATAAGACAAGCCATTCAATTAGGACCAAAGTAATGGCACCCTACAAAAGGAGGCAGCGTTAGTGCGTATTAGCTATGTTAGCTAAAGCAGTCAATGAGCTTTGTCTTTTATGGAGCTCTGTGGGCGTGGCTAAATGATACTGCACTTGTTAATTTAGGGCTGTTTGGCTGTTTATCAACGTAGATTTGCGAGTAAGAAAAAAAAAATCTGCAAAACCTTTGTAAATCTAGCATGAATTTTCGGTTGAGAACTTTACTAAAAGAGTGATCGGTGAGGTCCATTGTGTGAAGTTGAGGACATTTTATCATGTATCGTTCACACGGCGATGCAGAAGGATTTTGCTGTCGCTGTGGATCCAAGGCTATTTCCAAACTGGGAAAGTTTTGGCATCACGGTGCTCTGTTCTGGAGCTGCTTAGCATGAAGACAGTCAGCTGGAGCTCTGCTGCTGTGTGAGTGTGAGGGCAAGGAGCTCAATGGTGGTGTGCAAGCCAAAGACTCTTCTGTGCCATCATGACATCTTCATCTCAACAGCCTATAGATGTGAAGAGAGACCAGAATTTCGCTCTCTGTCTTTCGTCCCCTCTGTCTGTCTTGGCTGGAGGATGAGCGTGTCTGTCACTCACGGTCGGTCGGCGCGGCTTAAGCTCGTGTCCGACACACTTCCATTAGTGGGGAGACTGTTCAATTACCTCAGATCGCAATGTTTAAACCCTGCCAATTACTGATACATCTTCCTTCTAAATTATGCATACGATGGGCTGAGCTTGTGTGTAGTGATTTTCTCCCTTTTGACAGACTGTCTGAATTACAGAAAAGCCCGGAGATCTGGGCCAACCGTCGCCACTCCTTCGTTAAAAGCAGGATCCCTTTGCTGTCTTCGACTTTAGCACATCTTCTCTGATGGGTACACAAAGGCTGCAGGCTCTGGCACCAAGCAGGCCATCTTCAGACTGGCACCCTCTCCATCTCTCTGCTCTCAGAACACACCTTGTCTCATCCCCTTGTCTCCTAGCAACCCCGGCTGTCTCGATGGCCCAGGAGGCATCCCTGGATCTTTGCTCGGTTTGACTTTATCCCATTTTATTTGAACCCCCTCTCCTACAGCCAGACTGTGACCCAGTCTCTCTCATGATGCTTTCCTATGACGTACAATTTTTTTTTTTTTTTTCATGTTACTGTGTAACATGTCATTTATATAATCAAACATGTAAAACAAATTCTCCACCGTGTAGCCTATTCTGTGAATTGAAATTTTTCATCCCCATGCAATATTTTAGATTGAGGCCCCTACTTTACATTTCTGAGCATAGATAGATCAAACTATTGATTATTCAAACCTGCCAAACCTGAAGAGGAATGATCGGTAGTCCGTGAGGGGTGGGGTTGGGGTGTAAAATCACGATTTTCAAAATCATTCCTTCACAAATTACAAAAAAATGTGCTGCTTGTCTGATTTAATTGTCACAATGTGTCACAAAGTGTGAAAGTAAACATCTCCATTTTCTCAGCTGAGCAGCAGCTTTTCTTTCTGATGGTTACCGTAAAACTCCATATATATATATATATATATATATATATATATATATATATATATATATATATATGGAAAAAAATGTCAGTGGCACAATTAACTAATGTGAACTACATACTTGTCTAATGTTTGCGAAGTCAAACATATATTTATAGATTTGACCAATATTTACTCCATTTACACTGATGGAAACAGAGGACGCTGTCAAGTGGGAAAACTGCCATGGAATGAAAGATTGCTAACGTGAGAGGGGTGGAGTGGGCGGGGCTTCCAGGGTGTCAGTTAATATTGGAGAGTTCAAAATATAGATGCGACTATCAGTCTTGGCAGATTCATAAGCTGATTGGCTCATCTGCCATTTTATTGCTGGGAAAAAAGAAGACTGCTCTTTTTGTGTATTTTTGAGTGAGAACTCGTAGCAGTGTACTCTGAGTTTCTGTGCAAAATGCGTGAACTAATTAATTAACAAATTCTAATAAACATAGATAGTGAAGCTGAACCGATATGACACCCAGCTGGCCATCCATCAAGTTGTCTGACTTTGCTAGCCTTCTTTTTCTCCCACTTGCTATATTGCCATCATACTGATCCAGCCACTTTAGAAAATAATATAACATGTATTTATTTCTCTGTTGTATTCTCAAACAATTCTCTTATTCATTTCCAGGCAGGCATAAAACACCACTGTGAGGCAAGCATTATTACCAGTGAAATCAAGGAGAATTAATTGAATCATTTTCAAGTCAGCGAGGTCCCCCATAGGTAATTGTTTCTGAGTCAGTGGCCATGGTGGAAAGCGTGGCTGTGGAGAGACGACTGCCTACACACACTCATGCAGATCTAAACAAAGCCTCCAGCCAGCGATGCAGGCCCACCCTGGGTCATAATACATAATACAAATGCACAATGAGCTCTAATCAAATTCACACAGGCTTCATCAAATCCAGCACGGCCCCTCGAGTTAAACAGCACACCGAGTTGAGCGCATGCCGAATGCAGATCAAATATGTGTTCCTTATCAAGCTAAAGCCAGTCTCAACTCATTCTCTAGGCATTCTCTAATGGCACACGCAGCCATGACTAAGGATGCGGGTCTTATTAAACAAACACGGATTGATGATCAAGGATTCTGCCTTTGAAAAGTGTGACTGAAGCGAGATCAAAAGCGAGAGTTCCCTCCTACATCTATAGTAGTGGAAAAATTAAAGACACTGACTTCCAACCCACAGACAGTCCTGATGAAACAAAAACAGTACCATAAAATGCTGATGCAAGTTTATTTATAAGTCATAAATTGTAGATGGATAAATAAAGAAATAAAGAAAAAAGAAAAGTGGGACTGAACCAAAATTGAAAAAAAAAAAAACCCTGTATTTGTTGCTTCCAAACAAAAATAGACAACAAACTAATAAAGAAACAAATGAATGAATAGATGGATGGTTGAATAATTGAATGCATGGATGGATGGATGGCTTAATGAATGGATGGATGAATAATTGAACACATGAACGCATGAATGGATGGATGAATGAATAATTGAATGAATGGATGGATGGATGGATGGATGGATGAATAATTGCATGAATGAATGAATGACTGGATGGCTTAATGAATGGATGGATGAATAATTGAATTCATGCATGAATGAATGAGTGAATGAAGGGATGGATGGCTTAATGAATGGATGAATGAATAATTGAACGAATGAATGAATGGATGGATTAATGAATGGCTGGATGGGTTAATGAATGGATGGATGAATAATTGAATGCATGAATGAATGCGTGGATGAATGAATAATTGAATGAATGGATGGATGAATAATTGAATGAATGAATGAATGGCTGGATGGCTTAATGAATGGATGGATAGATGGATGAATGAATGGTGCAAAATGAACCAAATATCAAGACCTAAAGGAGTTCAAACCCCAGCACCACCAAGCTGTCACTGCTGGGCCTTTAAGCAAGGTCCTTAACCCTCAACAGCTCAGTTGCGTAAATGTGATAAATGTAAGTCACTCTGAATAAGGGCATCACATCTGCCAAATGCCATAAATGTGAATGTAAGTAAGCAACAAATAAACAAATAAATGAATAAATTAATTAATAAATGAATGAATGAATGAAAGAAAGCAAAGTGGGACTGCACCAAAAATCAAAAGCCAGTTCGCTCCAGATCTATTGAGTGAAAAAAAAAGAAAGACATTAACGTGTAACCCACAAATAGTCCTAATGAAACAAAAACAACATTGCTTTAGTACATGAAAAGCCTAAAAGCAGTGCCCATCGTTAATTATCTGACTTTTTGTATCTTAACTATGAACACAGTTCAAAGAAAAAACCTCACAGAGCTTTTCATATAAGATGCAAAGAGAGCTAGGGACCCAGAGCCTACGACTTCTCATAAAACCATTAGGGAACAGTTTTTCGGTTCATCAGCTAACCATCCACTGAATCTATACTGAGAGATTAAAGTTGGTGGAGGTTTTGTCCAAGGGGCATAAAAAGCAAATGATGGCTGAAGGCCATGGCGAGAGCACAGACAGCATCTATGCTGGAGAGATTGAAATTCATCCCAGTCAGTCTGTGTGAAAACACATCGATATGAGCCGGGGCAAATATTTCCATGTTTTGTTGTGCAAGTAAAAATAAAAAGAGCAGTCAATAGTGAGTTTTTTTTTTTTTTTTTACTCACATTTTTTAACTTCTTTTTATTCTTCCCCAGAGAGTGCTTCTTCAAAACAAGGCCAGATTAAGACCGGAAGCTTGATATCATTCCATGCACTGTGTTTGGCTTTGAGGCTCCAAATCATAGCTGATTTTAGCCTGAGTGCTTTAAGACTCAGGGTAGATCAAGCTGTGCTGCGCGGGTAGTGCCCATGTGGGGCACTGTAGCCCTCACATGTGACTCTTGTGCTGCCATGGCAACTCGCAACGCAGAGACGGCTGATCTGATCCCCAGCTGTGCTGCTATGGCAATAGTAGAATACGGGACGAGAGCAGTTTATCAATTCAGAGCTCAGCTGAGCTGCCATGGTGATGACAAAAAAATCAGGACGGGCCCAGCATACGCCCCGGAGGAATCCCAGCTGTACGGTTATAGGCCTAGTGAAATACAGCCCACAAGTCATGCAGATGTGCTCGGTGTCCCGCAGCAGTGATGATGCAGTGATGCCAGAACACAAGACACGTAGTTCATACAGTCTTCATATGTATAATGTATGCTAGTTTATGCGCATATGCTAGTTTGTAATGAAAAGGATGCTAAGAATTTTTAAATCCTGATGCATCCTGAAGCAGATGCACTTCGTCAGGCCTAAATGGCCAAAGCTCCAGTGTCGGCTTTCTAGCTAGTAATTAACTTTATCAGACAACGACACGGGTCGCTCAGAACAGCACGTCCCTCACAAGTGAACAATAGCATACAGTGTTTTGGTGCTTGAGAAATCTCCAGTGGGGGTTTGTCTGCTTCATATAATACTTGTCAAATCCTAGTTGACATTTTATATGGATGCTAATCAGAAGCAATATGTCTCTGGGCAAAAGCCTTCAATTTATGTAAATTGTTTTGCTGTGACATGAGAAGCAGAAAAAAAAGGAAACAAATGACAACAACGGCAATAATACTAATACTAATAAGAACGCATGAATAAATAAATACACTATATAGCCAAACGTTTGTGAACACATGATCATCACACCCATTACAGGTATGTGCTTGTTGAACATCCCAATCAAGATTTAACCTCCACTGTCCTGGGAAGGCTTTCCACCAGATTTTGGAGTGTGGCTATGGGCAAAGTGACGGGAAATTGTAATGCTACAGCATAAAAGACATACAATTGTACGCTTCCAAATTTGGTACCCTAACCCTAACCTGGCTAAATTACACATCACACACATGGGTGTGATGGTCAGGTGTCTACAATTTTTTGGCCATATAGTATAGTGTACATTTTGCTTTCTATTTTTTTAAGGCTTCCATTAATTCAAAAAGGGAAGAGACAAAACTTGGCTTTTGTAAAAATGTGTGTGTATACATATGTATATATATTTATATATATGGAATATATGGAATACATTTATATATTGTCTGTGGCCTGTAATAAGTTTATAGAGGAAGGTTTCGCACAACATTTCTAGGTAACAGATATATACAAAAGATACAAACAACGAATCCGTGGAACTATACAGTTTAATACCCTGTTTTCCGAAAATGTAGATGAGCCAGTAGAAACTGTCATCACTGCTAACAGGGACATTACCAAACCGTGTGAAATAATATGATGATTAATGCAAATGTTTTTCTATTTTGGTGGTCCTTGAAATTCATGCTTGCTTTCTCTAGCCTGAAATTCGCAGACGGAAATCGGAAACAAGACTCTGTTCTCCAACCCAACAATTATGTGCTGTTTCACCACCCGGTTTTACCCTTCAGACTTGACTCGAGTGTACAATGTATTATTTGCAAGTTTCCAAAAACATCATCAGGCAAAGGACTACACAACACCCATGTCCATGCCTTCATCTCTGAGAATCTGCAGTATTACCACAATGTATAACCATATCAGATCATCATGGGAGCGGGAACCTATTCCACCTGCTGCTAAACCGATTAGTTGAACAGAATTATTTTCAGAGGATCATATATGGTACCTAGGCCTTGGTCCTGTTTTGCTCTTGGTAGTGCATCTTGAATATTGACAAATGTATCTAGTGTTTCCTGTTATAAAATTACAAAAAAAACCTATATATGATTATTAAACCTATTTCTAGGTTTTTCAAGCATTTAGGTTTAGAAAGAAGCAACATTATCTACCAGTAGAAGCTTGAAATCTGTAAAAGCATCTTGATTTATAAGAATCTCAAAAGAAGAAATATTAGATTTGCCTGTACTCAAGTTATTTTCACTTGTTAAAGATATTATTTGTGCCTGGTTCCTCTCAAGGGTTCATCTCCTTGAGGTAGGGTGAAAAGGTGAAAAGAAAAAGCGCAGTTCTTTCTTTTTTTCCCCCCCTAAGAGTAAAGTATTAAGAGCATATAGAATACTATAAACTACATTGTAGGTTTTCTGAAAATGTTACAAATATTTAAAAACACAAGAGCTCATTTGGGCATTAAAGCACACACCCCACACTGGGAATTCTTTCATAAGAACTAAACAGTCTACATCCAAGGGCTCTCTGATTACACTTCGGATTACATTAAGGTATTACTGATTGCTTTCTGTCCTCCCCAGGGAAAACAATCGATATTATTTTCGATTCTCTGTGATGTAAGGAGCAATTCAACATTAATTGGTCTATCGGGTAATACTGTTGTATTATATGCTTTGATATTGGGCATTGGATCGTTACTACTGTAGTATTGTTGCGCCGGTCACTGTGGACCTAAGGTGCACAGAGAAGCTTGGTGTACATCTATGAGTGTGAGGTGGTGGAGAGGATTTGACAGAGTGGGGACATGGCATTAGCATAACCGTGGTGAGAGTGGAGAGAGGAAGATAGACAGGCTCACTGAGCAGCAGGGCAAGTCTGCTGCTCACCTCCCTTATCAGTCTGCAGGGCCAGGCGTCAGAAAAAAAAAGGCGGGTGGGGGTGAAGGGGGAGACTTGCAGAGAGATGGAAAGAGAGAAAGACAGATAGCGAGATGGAGTGAGAGCGAGAAAGAGCGGGAGAGTGAAAGCAGAAACAGAGGTAGCCAAGCAATTAATTGTCTTCACAGTCTGGCATTTCATTTCAACACTCAAGCAAAGAAAGTCTATTACAGGAACAGGATGATCATTAAAACCCACCAGTAATCACACTCAAACAGAAATAAAAAAAAAAAACAAAACCCCCCTTCCCCCACCCCCTTTCCTCCGTCGCTGTCATCGACCCTCCAAAAACAGTCATTTCCCCCTGCTTCACAGTCACTGGACTGTAACCAGTAGATTGAAAAATAATAGCAGTTCTGATGGCCCCCTAGGCGATCGCCATGCATGCAGATAGATAAAGCATTTCAAGTTTGGAACTCAGACGAACTCGAGAGCAAGGGAGCGCCGGCTTAATTTCTGAAATAAATGTCTTGCACGCCTGGAAGGCGGGGATCGAGACCCCGCCCTGGGTTCCTCCACTCCCGGACACGCTGAGCCAAGAGAAATGCAAAACTTGTGGACGGGAGAAATATGAGTGTGGGCAACGAGACATAGCAGGAGAGGAGATGAGGACAGCGGAGAAGTGCAGGTGGATGAGGGATGGGCATTGGCGGTTGGAGGAGCGCCGGAACAGTTCATTTGTCACTGTCAAATTGGTTCACTGTTTGCTCATAACTAGCGCGGCCTGTGAAGCCCCTCCAGAGGGCGGCGGAGAAAAATGCATACGTTTCGTACAGAGAGCACAGGAAGCCGTCCTTCATCTGTAATATGCAGCTGCACGTCTTGTTCAGCATGCTGACTGAAGTTACTGCTGTGCGAATGTGGTGTTTATTCATTGCTTTCAGCCTAACTTTCTAAAAGTAAATGATTTCGTTTGTCTGAGTCCAAAATGACAACGGGATGACAGGTACACAGTGCATCTGGAATTTTCCGCTGTGACAGTGGCGAGATAGGAAATAAAATAAATAAATCATTTTGTCTTTCTCGTTTTCTCTCTGTCCAGCACGCAGGATGTTGGAGCGTACGGAGTTGTCCGGATGCTGACGTTGCAAAACTGCACAAACTTGTTTATTGGCCCAGAGTCCAGCCTGAGCTCTGAGTGCACAGTGCATGGCAGAGTATATCTCCTGCTGTAAACATACTCTCACAGTCTCTTTCTGACTCACACATTCTCTCTTTTTTTCTCGCTCTCTCAGGCTCTTGCGATAACTCTCTCTTTCGCTCGCACACTTTCCATCTTGCTCTGATTCATTTTACAGGTCCTGAGGGAGGCAGCAGGTAGGCCTGAGGTCACAGGTTCAACCCTGACTGGGGACAGCACTGCATTTCCTTCAGCTAGATAATTAACCTGAATTCTTCTGGGTATCCAACCACATAATGGATAATGAGTAAACTGCAGGCCAGGTAAGTGAGTCTGGAAAAGGGCATCTGCTCGCCAACACTATTAGCTCCATACACATGGCATGACGTATAATTATTACCAATTATTTATCTATTTGATATCAGTTGGGGTAATATCTTTGTCCCACTGATAAAATATTTGTAAATATGCACATAAGTAAAATAAAGGTAATGGACATTTTAAACACATGTAAAGTGTCCTTAATAAATGAACTATAAATAAATCAACTATGTGCATGTAAATAATATAGGAAATTAATAAAAAAGTCCCAGCTTACTACAGTCACTCTCTAACTACACTTTACCTTGTAATGTAAAGTAATTCATTTAAATACTTCAAAAATGTTATTACTTTTGGATTAATGTGGGAATCCATTTATCTCTCAAGTCCCATGCTCAACAGGAAACAGCCGCATTTGAATTTCATGAAGATCATGTGAAGAAGAAAGCATTATGTATACTGATCAGCCATACCATTAAAACCACTGACAGAAGCATCAGAGCATCAGAACTATACCACTGAGCAATGTAAGAAGGCGGCCTGGCCTGATGAATCAAGTTTTCTTTTACATCATGTAGACGGCGTCGCTTAACTGGGGAAGAGATGGCACCAGGATGCACTATGGGAAAAAGGCGAGCCAGTGGAGGAAGTGTGATGCTCTGGGAAATGTTCTACTGGGAAATCTTGGGTCCTGGCATTCATGTGGATTCTACTTTGACACCTACCACCGACCTAAACACTGTTGCAGACTAAGTACACCCCTTCATGGCAACGGTATTCCCTAATGTCAGTGGTGCTATTTCAGCAGGATGTGCCCTACCTCACTGCAAAAGGTGTTCAGGAACGATTTGAGGAACATGACAAAGAGTTGACTTAGCTTTCAAATTCCGCAGATCTCAAACCAATCGAGCATCTATGGGACAAATAAGTCCGATCCACGGAGGCCCCACCTTGCAACTTACAGGACTTAAAGGATCTGCTGCTAACCTCTTGGTGCCAGATACCACAGCAGAGTTCAGAGGTCTTGTGGAGTCCATGCCTCGACAGGTCGGAGCTGTTTTGGTGGCACAAAGCGGACCTACACAATATTAGGCCCGTGGTTTTAATGTTATGGCTGATCGGTGTATATGCATGTTTTCTTGGATTCAATGTTCTAAAATAATTTTGAAAACCTTTGAGAGTTACAAGGGTGGAATCAGCCATGTAATCGTAAAGACAGCAGATTGCTGGTGTAGTCATGGAGGCAGCAGTGTTGATTATGTTCACGAGAACTGAGACATGGATTCAAGAATCAAACTAAGTGTCAGTTAATTCAAATTCAATTCAAGCATATGAGAACATGACGGCCTCCATGTCCTTATCCTCTCCCATTGCTTCTCCTACTATTTATTCAATCTCCTTCCTTGTTTTAATGCACTTTAATTGGATTTCATCGTCCAGACAAGTGCTTTTAGACAGACAATTATCACTGGGGCTTTGTCCACCACTCTTCTTTGTTGAAGCATGACATTGACACTGAATCATCTTTGAATGTTCTTTAGTCAAACTACTCACAGCATCCAGAACTCAGAGAAATGAATGGATATTTGGGTTGATCTCTCTCTCTTTTTCTCTCTCTCTCTCACTCACTGTTGCCTGTCAGATGAGGTATTCCAACATGGTGGAAACAATCGACCGTGGATCAAGTTCATCCATGTCATCCAACACCAGAGATTATTTTAACATATGGTGGGAGGAAGGTTCCGGAATCAATGTTGGAAGGAATATCCCCCACATCAAATTTTATACCCACACACACACACACACACACACACACACACACACACACAAATATAAAGTTGCATATACAAAATGTTATTGTTGTCCCACGCCCCAAGATTGGCATACTTTATAGTTAAAACTTTGTCTTAAGTACTATTTACAGAAATGTATGTTAAGTAATGTTGCCAAACAACTTCTACAGTGATTATGTCAGATTCCCATGGGATAAGCAATCTCAACATAAGTTACACTCAATGTAATTGTATAATTTGCATGAGGTATGCATTCCTCCATGCATAATACGTAACTTCTGATACTCATGCAATATTAAGTGCTTGTCCTAGGGAGCGTGTCAGAAGTGTAAGCTACACATATGTAGCCTATACCTATGCTAGGATACCAGTACATCCAATATATCAAAATATATTTCTATATTTTGGTGTTTGTCTTTTGAAACTTGGCCAATAGCTGGTGGACAACAAAGAAAAATACTTCTAGTACTGGCTCCTAACTTAAAAAAAAAAAAAAAAGTAAAAACTTTTATATAACTTGTACTTTTCAGAAGGTACAATATGTCATACGCTTTCCAGATGTCTGTAAAGAAATTACTGACAGATTCAAACAAGTCGAAAATCCCAGCGCTATTCCGGTAATAAATATATTACTCCACCTTTGTGTGCAAAATTAATACAGTCCAAATAGGGCTTTAGAGCTAAACACTTCTATGTCCTGATTCCATTAGCCATTTTTGTCTAAACTCATTCAAAAGCCGCATCTCCATTTCATCCCTGGTCCTTGACTGCCTTGAACTCCACATCCCTGACTTTTGATGAATGCAAGCTGACACTTCAGAACATTTCACATTGTGAGAGGTCTTTCAACCCTTTTTTAAAGACTTGTGCAATTAAGCGCCAGTATATAACAGCACAGAACATCTTCCTGCAGCTATCCAAGAGCAAGAAAAGGTTCAATATTCATGAAATATTCTAATATCCTGAACCCCCAGTAGGATGAACAGAGAGAAATAATGATCATTCCTCATGTCAGCCAGCACGGGCGGCCATGGAGAGAGAATTATGCAACAGCACACTTCACAAGCACTTCTCTGTGTTTTTCTTTGTTAGGGTTTTGGTAAGTGGATTATTCTCCCAAGTGGGACATGTGGAAATTAATGTTATCATGTACGTCAGAGACTGGAATCATTTGCAGCATTCGATATTTAACATCTCTGCCTGTAACTCTGACCGCCCTTCTAATATGCAGTTTAAACTGTTTAAACATAGACAGTAATCAGTATTTTGCTGGAAGAGCTTTAATCCAAGAAGTCAGCTCCCTTGGAGATGGTGCTAGTTTGCATTTCGTCTGGAAACCTCCTTTGGTGAAGTCGTCGGTGGAGTCCATGGGTTGACATTTCAATGCTGGTGAGACAGACTCTGGGCAGACAAACGGGTGATTGACAGGCCTCTGAAGAGGGCTTTTTCAAAGATCGATTTCTCTTTTGCTTTCTTGTTTATTTGGTTCCTGGGGTTGTGATGTGTGATTGAATTACTAATAAATGGTAAATGGTTTAATATATATATATATATATATATATATATATATATATATATATATATATATATATATATAGCACAGTGGATCAACGAGTGAGGGGAGGGTATACAAGTTTTTTGCATAACTTGGATGGAAACCCCATGTCCTGTTCAATAGTCGATGACATTTACAAATCTAACACATACAATGCACTAACATGCAATTAAATTAACAGCTAATAAAACACCCTGCTCACATAATGCCTTTAATACAATGCTAAATTGCAGATTCAGCCCTAAGGCTAATCTAGACCCAAATATTACATGCACGACATGCAGTGTTTTCCCTTAGTAGCTTGTAATCTGCATTATTTATGAATGAAGAATTTGAATAATGAACTGGGATTGTATGTGTAACGGCACACCGCCCTCAGTGCATGGCCTTAGAGGTGTCCGTGTGATTGTATACTTCCCTAATGGAGCTTTAATGGATTGTGTGCAGCTCTCTGCTGCTCTAATGGGGTGAGATGCCCGAGGGATCTTTGTTGCCTGGCTTTCTTTCACTCTCTTGCACCTGACCTGCAGTTAAAATCTCATCACGAGCATACGTGTGAGAAACAGACTTGTCTTCCTGAAAGACATGTCTTGTCTGACAGCATTGTGAAGACCTAGAATATCTGGCATTTATTACTCTCCAAATGACAAAGGTTCTGCGAAAAACCAAGAAGCCAGCCGTCCATCAAGTCTTGTAGTCGTTTTAGGGAAGTGAAAACAAATCAAGCTAAAGGCAAAAGTCAGACTGGAAGAGATCGGTTGTTTGCTTTATTCATTACGTTTTCATTTTTTAATAAATGTTATGAAATGTAACAACGGCTAGAAGAAAAACTTACTGTTCTTGCTCACCATGGCAACAAACGGAATGAATAAAAGCTTATCATACCAGTTAACATGCAAGTGCGATGACGGGGCACTTACATCATGCAAAGTTGATCTTCTTTCACACTGAGAAGATAGGCTGTTTAATTTTTGTGTTCACAAACACCACAGGGATGTATTTGTAGAGTACAACAGACAGTACATGCCAGAGGAAGAGACACGGAGAGGAAGGAGGAGGTAGATAGTGCACAGTGAACAGACAGACAACACAGAGAGACAAAAAAAAAAGTCACGTCCAGGTGAAGGAAAGGAAATACCGTAGCGCATTATTGAAGCCTCCTTTGGCAGTAAGCTGCTTATTGATAAAAGCACTAATCTGGCTGGTGGAAGGTAAGGAGCGTGGCATGTGTGGTGATAAAACATCTGAGCTAAGCAACACCATCAGGGAGCTGAGTGTCCTCAAAGCTTCACCTGAAAGTTAGTATCGTGTTTATTTATTTTTTTTAATGCAAAATTGTGAACGGCTCACGGAATTAGATCCCATACTGCATTGCCTGATGAAAGCTAATTCACCACTGACGATTCCACTTATCTGGGATTATTACCTGCCCCTCCTATACTCTGTAAGATGGTAATTTGATATGATGAGAGATTTTAGATCTTTGGAACAGTGATGATATTGAAAGCCTGGGCCGATAACGATAAGCAAAAAATAATCCATCTAAAGCAAAGTTTACACAAATCAGGCTTCTTGGGTTGCATGAAGAAATATAGTGAGGAAGAAATGAAGCTGACTGTGAGCCGTTGGATATTAACATAATCACTGTTATTATTGTCATTCTCATCTGTGCCTACGTCGCCATTAGTCTCACATCTGCATACTGCCGCTGCGTACTGTTCCACCGATCTCTACGACAACATCAGGACTCACATCCTCTTTCTTCAGAGCAGGCCTATTCTGCCCTTTAAGTATTTCCTCAGCAGGAGCTGTAATCTCTCTTAACACGTAATAACGGGGATGTTAGATCAAAATCTCCACCTTGCTCACAGGGGCCACAGCAAAAGCAGGAGGTTTTGCTCAAACCATTTCCACCACTCAAGTTTCAGAAAGAGATGCTCCGGAGAGGAAGATTATCCAATAGCATTGTGAAAGTTCGGATAGGCATTCTCAGTGTGCTTGACAGGATCATGAAAATCGATTAGCCTAGACCGAAAACCAGCCTTCTGCCCTCTTCGTTTCCAGTAGAGACCCCATCACACTGGTGTGATCTTATGAAACATTCTGGCAAGACCACCATCTGAATGTACTGAGTTGGACACACGCCAGAGAGCAAGTTGATTCATATAAAACAGTGCTAAGAGAAATCGACAGGTTCTGCCTTGAGTGGTTCTACTGTCTTATCTCCAAAAACGCTCTGGACAAGATCACTCATTTGGAATATGTCTGTCCAGTGCACTAAATCCCTGAGCACTTGTCCAGGGCAATCGATTTCAAAGTGTCAGCCTGGACCAGTCGATTGGTAAGTACCTGCAGAGACTAGACCTTCCCTAGGAGACAGTGCAGAGAGGTCCTCGGAAACACCAACGCATAATAAGCTATTCCATTTTCTCACCTTATTAGCCCTCGCCATGTTGACAAGATCACTCATAGAAGGTGCTGCATGTTTGTGCACCTAACAATGGAATTATTCATTAGTGGCTTAATTTCCCCAAGTGTTGTTAAATGTCTCGGTTGTAATTTATTCAAAACTTATTTGTTTATAATTGCTTGCTTACGTCTTCCCTGCAGGCAACAGACGGTCTTGATGTCTCCCTGTCTGTGCCTGGGAGACCTGTGGATCTTATGGTGGATTGAACCCCCCCATCCCACCCCCTCCGTGAGCAAGGGATGCAGGTATTGTGCTCTAATGAGCAGCAGGCTGAGGGCATTATGGGATGGGATCCACCAGGGAGCGGAATTTGAAAAGGTGGATACCAGGTTTGAGGGGTTTACAAGTGTATTCTGTTATGGATAACCGCCAGCTGGAGCCAGGGAGAACAGATGCTCAAAAATGGGGGGATTTCTGACAGGTCTAAAGGCTGCCTGCACAAAGCCAAAGCTGTGTGGGGAAGAGAGTAAGCAGGAGCGGGTCAGAGAACATTGTAGTATATTTTATGGCTTTAGCTTCTTCCCTCTGTGACCAGGCTGCTACTCAATTCCAGGCAGGCTCATCTCCCAATATGGTGGAAATGATTTACTCATGAGAAACACAGACAGAATAGCTCAAACAGAGCAAGACAGTGAGGGGTGAAAAGAAGAATACTCTCTGGAAACTCATAACCTTTTGACGACAGATCTTCCAATCTTACAGCCTCACATGCCATAGATTGTTCATATGAGGCACAAGATATTGAAACAGAAAGGACAAAAGCGTAGAAGCTGTGTGTAGCATGACTTGGATTCATGACATTTTTTTTTAGCTGCAGAAAATATAAGGGAAAAATTATGAGTTGCCTTTGCTTACTTTCCTCCTGTGGAGCAGCACTGGATGGTCACAGCAGGCTGACAGAGGAGGTTTGGGGAGTAATCTCCTGGCACTCTAGCTGCTGGAGTTCACGCTGGGTGAAGAAGGTTAAGCGATGTGTTCCATTAATTAAAGCCTGCCCCAAAATCCCTCCTGCATCCCTGCTTCCCAATCCTGTGGAACCAGTCGAGTCTGAAGTTGTGGAGAGATGAAGCGCAGCACATCATGGGGACAACGCTATGCTATCTATGTGTAATAAGGGAT
Source organism: Ictalurus furcatus (assembly GCF_023375685.1). Classification (NCBI taxonomy): domain Eukaryota; kingdom Metazoa; phylum Chordata; class Actinopteri; order Siluriformes; family Ictaluridae; genus Ictalurus; species Ictalurus furcatus. Next base: position 3,721,678 of record NC_071270.1, read on the forward strand.
TTTAATTGTGTGGATTTAATTTAAGCACAGATTTATGGCTTCACAAGCTCTCATCATGCCCACGTTAAAATAACTGGAAAAGTATTTCCCTTAATCAATCTTTGTGAGACAATAGCCACGTTTCCATCCGAGGGTTTTTTGCGATAAAAGGTTTAGCGCAAATTATCGATAAAATTTCACGTGTCGACGCAATCTTTTTCCGTTTAACTTTATCACAAAAACGCTATGTAGAATAGCTTGGAAACAGTTTTTGTCGAGAAAAATGGCATTCGCGCAGCAAAAAAAAAGTGTCACATGACAGAATTTATCCATTAGTCGGGGGAAGAGTAGGGATGTGTGAGCCATCCAGTGCACTCCAAACCTGTGATACAAGATGTGCCAAGGAATTACGGTAATGGACGTCAGTGGCCTCCACCACATTCAGCAGGCTGATATAACGCCACATTCGTTTTTCCTTAATAGCTGTGCACACAGCATATACACATCGATGGACAGTCATATTACTAACCCCGAAACCTTCCCCCACTACACTGTACTCGGAGCAGGATGCCAGCTTAAGCAATCCACGTTCTGGTCGGAACCGGTGTTCGGTGGCAACCTGCGATGGGCGCAGCACTACCTCCGCCATGGGCAGGGCCGGAGTTGGACCCACATTCAGCTCGCGAGTTTAATGCCCAAGACCAGCCCTTTTTTTTTTTTAATTACTGACATGTTTATAGATAAATTAATTTAAGATAAATAACAAATAACACAGGCTACTGAGTATTGTTTTCTGCTACAAAAAGTCCAACTGTAACATTATGAAAAAAAATGTTTGTTTGCATTCAAAGAAATATGAAGTATTTCAGTAAGAAATATACTTTTTTTTGGCAGCTCGCACCACGGCATGTTTATATCTCCACGGTAATGACCTGAGTACGCGCACGTGTGTGTCTGTGTGTGTGTGTGTGTGTGTGTGTGTGTGTGTGAGACAGAGAGAGAGAGAGAGCGTATGTGTGCTGAGCCAAATGACGTGAGAAAACGGCCCTTTTTAATGCATAACTAACTGATGCGCTGCTTTAAATTCAAATGTAGTGTAATTCTTTACTTTAGTTATCAGTCATGCAATAATGTAATGCTTATTTTATGAGCCCAACTTATGAGCGGCCCACTGGGAATTCTCCTGATTCTCCTGATGAGCCACTGCGGCTATGCCCATGGGCTTCAGCATGCTTGGAGCCCTATAAGACGAGCAGCTGCTCCATTCTCACCTCGTCCTCTGATATTTCGTACAACTGCAATTATTTCTGAAATTAAAATGAAAGTAAGTGAGAAAGAAATCAATTTCATTTAATCAATTTCATTTAATTGTCTCAATACGTTCCCCATTTTACAAAGATTCGAGGACGTGCGGAACACAAAAGGTACACGATTTGCGATATATACAAATAATGTATGGAAACGGCTCAAGGGCAGATTTCTTTTGCGATACACCGTGACGTATGCGACAATTTTTTAAAGGATGACGTCATCACGCACACTACTTTATCGGTAAAAGGCCAACTGGATGGAAACAGGCGGGAGACGGCAAATATCGCAAACTTTTTTTTTTTAAGCACTTTCACTTTGTCGATAACAGAAAGGCGCAAAAAGTGGATGGAAACTTGGCAACTGTCCCAGACTATCCTGAATAAAAGGAGGAAGGCATCTTTAAAAATACAGAAACGTATCTTACATGTCGTATCATGTAATAGAGTGTTTAAACAGAACTGACCAAAACTATTTCTTCACTTTCTTCCTTAGTCTGCTTATTCATTTTTGTATAGTAGGTTCAATAAAAGACTCTTGGGTTTAACTTGGGAAAGTGCAGGTTTTCAAATTTTCCTGAAACATATGTATATGCTAAAATATATGGTGGGAAAAGTGGGCTGTGGAACCTGTACTGATATATGAGTCATACTACTGTATGTTACATGCTGTGTGGGAAAAAAAATGGCAGCAACCCTTCCAGATGTGCAAGTGTTCTCGTCAGCAACCTTCACAAAAACCAAGACATTTTTAAAGTGGAAAGAAAAGGCACAACCCTTGATCTGTCACACACTGACACACAAACACACACACATACTCAGTCTTGCAAACAAATGCCTCTTCACAAAGTCAGACCCACGCCTGTGTGAACTGATCGTTCAGTGTTGTTGTTTTTTTTTTGCACCTTTGGATAAACCTTCCGTGACAAACAAACTCCTTTTAATAATGGTTTAAGAAGCAGGATGGCGGGTAGTGAAGCCAGCAGCCAGCTGCCACGGTCTGCCCTCGCTGGTGATACACAGCAAACAAGGCTGCTATGTTTACATTCTTCACTGCTGAGACCAAGGGAGCGTGCCTCACCAGACACTAACACCTGAGCACATCTTCGCACCTCACAATGACACATTGTCAAGTGTATTACCGTTGGTTCTGCCAAACCCCGTTTCTCTACAGCTGTCACTCCGGTTTTAATATTTATTTTGGTCAATCTGTTCAACCTGATGTGGGGAGAGAACCCTCACGTGAGTTCACATCTGCTGAGAGATGTCACGTGAGTTAACATCTGTCCCTGTTTTTGTCACTCAGTTCTGCTATGGATTCAGACATATCTCAGGGTAATAATCAGATGTTTAGGTGAATACAGGATACAGGCCAGTCAGTACTCTTTACTGATGTGCAAGCACGCAAGCGATTTTAGACTCAGTGGCAGGCACGCATGGTAGGCATTGCTGGAATCTATTGTCACTTCCATGCCATATGCTGTCCGTCACAGAGCCGGTGCTGCTCTGGGTCACTCTTCTCTCCAGTCAGTAAGTCCATAGGGCCTGCACTCACCCCGACTGTCAGCTAGCATCTGCTGGTATTACCAACCAGCGGGCTGGTACTGATGAAGCCAGAGCCTACGCATCCTCAAACCGTGTCTCGTGCATATCCCCTGCCTATTAACCATCAACAACACTCAGGAGAAAAAGCTTTACCTGATAGCGCTTAATGGAACCCCAACCACCGCACTCCTGCCACCCCCCCAACACACACACACACACACACACACACACACACATCATTCTGCTTCAATAACTTAAAAATTGTTCGCTTGCCTAAAAAAAATTAGGGTGTTGGGTTGGCATCATTCAGCAAAAAGTGTGGAGAACTTGTTCATGGACTTAATAGCAGAAGGTCAAATATGTACCAGTCAAATTACTGACCCTGTGGGTAAAGCGGGAAGCTGACAGATATGCACACTGCACATCCTATCTATGAAAGATAAGAAAGAGAAAAGAGAAAAACTAAGCCTATTATGAAAGGAAAATACTATCTAGTCCAAATGTGGTTTTCTAAAGGATTATATTATTACAAAATGTATTACGGTACACTGTATGTGGAATAACTGCAGCATTATATATCCAGTTTTTCTTATTGCCTGTTTGGGGTTGTGTCTCCGTCAAATTCAACTAGCCAATTTATCTCAGTTTATATCAGTTTATCTGATATTTTAAATAAACAACTAAAGCAAACTGTCGTTTGTATATGACAGTTTACCACCAACTGAGCAGTACCTAAAAGCTATTTTTGGAGCACTGCTGCTCCTCTATTCCCCTGTGCGACAAAACCTGATGGTTAAATGTATTATTCTAGCATTATAGCTCTAATTGTGTGACGTACCTAAAAAAAAAAAGCAGGGAAATAATTACCATGCCAATTATTTAGCAGCTTACGAAAGCATGTGACCACAGTCTTCTAATCTACCAAAGTAAATTCATGGGTAGGATTAATTAATATCATCAGACAATTACATTTGTACACACTTACAGATTTTGTGCTGTATTTTGGCTGACTGGTCTTGTAGCTGTAATCCGAGTACTGGTCAGAGCCGGTAGAGTTGTCATCTCGTTCTGTTCCCACAAAGGTATTGGTGGCGGGGAGCTCCTGGACAGCCTGATGCTTCTGGGAAGCAGATGGAGACTGGGCCTGAAGCTGAATGGAGGGCAACGGTGAATTTGAACGGTAATGCCTGCCCAAGTCAGGGCTGCCAGGTGGGTAGGTCAAGGGTAGGTGGATCCTAGGGCTGTCATTAACCCCATCAATGTTGAACTTCAGACTCTTTTGGAGACTGACCTCTTCATCTTCTCCAAGAGGTTTGGGTGATTTTGGAGGCTTTCCCTTTCTTCCTTTTTTACCCTTAATGCTTTTTGGTCCTTGTTTGGGTGCATACAAGTCCTTGGTCTCCTTTTTGCCAGCTTGATAGCCGCTCTTGGTTTCTCTCTGGAGGCGATGTCTGATGAAGACTACCACTATGATTACAGTGACAACTCCTGCCACACCAGCCAAACTACCATATAGGATGTTGCTTCTCTGAACAGCTAGACCATAGTCAGGGTCACCTGCAATGTCTGTGTCCAGTGGAGTGTATAAGCTATGTCCCACTAGACCCTCCACCAGGCTGACATTGGAAATGGTCTCATTGACATAAATGTGCACCAAGGAAATGGCATGGCGAGAAGGCTTACCCCTGTCACTCACTTTAACTACCAAGCGATGCAGACCTCCATGTTTCCGAGTCAGTTCCTTGGTTAGTTTGATCTCGCCATCAGAGGGTGATATATAGAAGAGCTCATGGGGGTTCCCCCCAGCAATACTATAGACCAGCTCAGCATTGGACCCGTAGTCTATGTCTTCTGCCTCCACCACCTCGACAACACTATCAGGTGCAGTCAGGGGAGACAGACGTTTGAAAGAAGAATTGGAAGGTTTGGTGACAACAGGTGCATTGTCATTCTCATCAAGTACATTGATGGTCACACCAACATAAGATGACCTAGGGGGTTCTCCTCCATCTACTGCTTTGAGTCGGAAACTGTAGCTGCTTTCTTTCTCCCGGTCAAAGGATATACTTGAGAGGATTGTTCCTGTGCCATTCTGGACTACAAACTTTCCGACGTCTGGTTCGACAGAGAGCTGCACTTGGGAATTTTCTCCCTTATCCATATCTAATACAGTCACCATGCCGACTGGGCTCAGTGGTGGCATGTTCTCCAAGACAGAGAAGCTGTAGCTACTAAGCATAAACTTGGGATCGTTATCATTCCTATCCAGTACTTTGATCACAACAGTAGCAGTACCCCTGTGGCTAGGAACACCTTTGTCGGATGCAGTAACACGGAACTCATAACGTTCTTTGTGCTCACGATCAAGTGGGCTCCTTGCTCGTACTTCGCCTGTGCTGGGGTCAATCTCAAACAGCCCCCTTGTTGATGAGTCTGCAACAATGGTATAGATGAGTTCTGCGTTGGTGCCACTGTCTGCATCTACGGCAATGACATCGAGAACCTTCTCCCCCGGCTGGTTCTCTTCAGCAAACTCTATCTCAAACACTGGGGGTGAGAATATGGGAGAATTGTCATTAATATCAGTCACTTGGACTTTCAGGGAGTTGGTGCTGGACAGAGCTGGGTTGCCTGAGTCCACAGCTACTATCTCCACCCGGTAGTCCCTGACTCGCTCAAAGTCCAGAGGTGTGGTGGTCTGCAGAAAGTACTTCTTCTTGTTATCAATAGAGGAATCGCCAGCTGGTCGGAGCTGGAATGGAACATCCCCTGCTACCACACAGGTCACCACAGCATTTTCTCCCTCATCCTTATCTGACACTTGCACCAGTGCCACCGCAGTGCCCACTGGCATGTCCTCTGAGATGTTTGCCACCCCATCGCTATGGGTCCTAAGACCAATACCACGGATCTCCACAGCTGGTGCATTGTCATTCTGGTCAGTTACTTCAACAGAAACATATGTTGTTGAGCTTTTAGGTGAGGGACCTCTGTCCCGTGCAATAACATGAAATTTTAAGCTGTTGATCTCCTCACGATCCAACGAGCCTTTAACATATATGATGCCTGTGGAACGGTCAATCTGTAGCAGCTTTGGCACTGGATCACCGGCTTGATGGATGATGTATTCGATTTCACCATTTGGACCCAGATCTGAGTCATTGGCTTTGACCTGTAAGTGTAAAAATAAGTTGTCAGTAATCAAACAAGTAATTAAAAGTCATCAGAACTTTATTGAGAATGAAATGGTCTTGATGTTCTCATCTAAAAACTCTAAAGTCATGAGAAAAATGGCCACACACATGAAAAAAACAGAAAACACCCTACATAAACAGATGCATTCCTAAAACTTGTTTCGGAGCACCCCATTCTCATTTGTAAAGTAATTTAAAAGATAACTCAGAGTTTGGTTACATGATTTAAAGTCTCTGAAAAACCAAAAAAATTGAAGACAAGAACTTGTTACATCAGAAATTGTACTCATAAACAAAAATAAAAAGCATATAAAAAGGATAGAGTTGCTCTAGGAGGAAAAAAACCTGTTAATTTATACTAGATTTTTCAAGCAATTAACCCAGGAAACCATACACTGCTCTGTTTATAAAAAGCATCAAAGTAAAAAAGTGAGGCAGTTGTAGGTATTGAAACAGCAGTGCTCATTAAAACATCTCCTACTCTCCTTTTCTTCTCTTGCTGAGATGTAAAGGTTAATTGTTGTGTACTGTATATGTTTTTACCTGTAACACAGAGTGTCCAACAGGACTGTTTTCTGAAACCTCTGCTTCATAGGACGATTTCTCAAACTTGGGTGCGTTGTCATTGGCATCAGTGATGACGACTCGCAGCAAGGCACTACTATAACGAGGTGGGCTTCCCCCATCCACTACTTTGATGGTTAGGTCATAGGAGTCTTTCAACTCCCTGTCCAGGTTTCCCATCACAATGAGCTGAGGCAATTTCTCACCCCTGTCATCTGCCACTTGTAAGCCAAAGAGTGCAACAGCCTCTGGTCCGGCAGTAAGGGTATAGTCAGCTACACCATTACGCTCTGTATCTTTGTCAGTGGCCAGCGGGATGGAGAAGGTGGCACCCATGTGAGTGTTCTCCTGCACAGAGAGCGTGAGGACAGGTGAGGGAAACTGTGGGGTGTTATCATTGATGTCAAGCACCTCGATCCGTCCCTCAATCAGCCGGGGGCTTTGGTTCTGGATGAGATCCGTGACAGATACCTCAAACTCCAGAAAGCACGGCTTTCCTTTCATCCGACAATCCTTCAGCGTCTCTCTGTCTATGGGGATTTCAGTGGTGAAAATTTCCCCTGTTTTGCCGTCCACCCGCAGGTAAGGGGCGCCCACCTCCAGCTTGTACAGATGTCCAGAGTCAGGTAAGCCCTGATCAGCCGCCAGACTACCTATCAGGGTGCTTGGCGGCTGCTCTTCACGCATACGGTACAGTATGCCACCCAGTGTGCCACGCCCAAAGTTCAACACTAATGCCCATAGCAGATACAGTCCCACTGAGAAGTCCATGATGTGCCAGGGAGGTAGCACCTTAGTCTGGAAAACATAAAGAATGAGAAAAAAAAAATAGGTTGAATCATAAACAAGGGTGTAGCGCATAAACATTATCAACAGCACTGAAATAGATATTTCAACATTACAAATTCCAGGATATAACTGATCTGTATTTTGTGTACACGGTAAACAGTAAATCCAGGTAAAAAAAAAAAAAATCATTTTGGGGGAAAATGGGTTTTAATTCCCTGTAACCACTAAAAAGCTTCCATTGTCATTATCTTGCATTCTTTACCATAGGTATTTATTTATAAAAACATACCTTTTCAATATATTATTCAATACTGAATGAGTTTTTATAGAGGAATTCAATGGCATGAAATATTCTACATTCCTCTGACACAGCATATCATAATATTCTTCAATTTAGCCCATGCAACAAATTCAGTGTTTCTCCGAAGACTCATCCTCATTAATGCCACCAGGAAACTGCTAATTATTACCCTTTTGAATGGCTGTCCAAGATAAGCTGCTTTCGGAAATTAATGATTTAACACCAGTAATAAGGCAGTTCTTAATGGGCTTTTTATTAAGAATGTATGGGTGACTGTGCTCAAAAACAACAGCTCAGCACAGTTTCCATTATTTACAACCTCACTAAGACCCAGCTCATAACTGGATTGTAATGTATTTCTCCCCAACATGTATTTAACTTAACACAAAATTTACTAGCGATGACTGTCTTATTAGCGTGGAAGACTATGACTCAAGGAGAGATTACTTAAGCGAGGGTTTTCAATTCATCCATAACGCTAAACTGGAGGAGTGCTGATGAGATGACAGATGTGGTTAAGCAGAAGAATATTTACACAGCAGGCCACTACTGAGCATCGCAGAGTGAAACCAATCCTTTAAGATATTTAACTCAAACAAACACTGTTCCCCAGTACTCCAGTCACAGAGCCAAGCCTTTAACTGTAAACTTTAAGAGCGATCTCCATTTGATCTCGGCTCTGCTGTTGCAAAGCTAATTTACACACTGTAATGGTAATGAAGGATTTCTAACCTGCTATGCCTCCCTTAATGAATACCCTCTATTGTAGTGTCTGCTTTCATCCACATTCCCCAAGCTGAGGCATTCTCTTTTTCAGCCTCCACATTATTTTCAGACTTTAATTATTTCCTCGGTGAGCCTATTCCTTGTTGTTAGTTGAAAGAGAAGCAGATTGTTTATTGAGTCGAGTCTTAATGCTTTGACAGATCACTCCTTGACGAAACTTGTACACCTATGTGTAAACAAAGTACCAATGGCACACTGGTATGAACTGAGATCAATACGGTGCTGCACCATCATGCGATCGCTCTTGGTCTGAAGCGAAGCAAATCAAATGAGCGGAACACAAAATAGCTAAACACCGGAAAGCACTGTAATCCAATCAGAAATCCAATTCCTCTGTATCTGCCGGGATTGGGATTGCAGCATATTGACAATCTAACTGCCCATTTATTGATGTGCTGTTGTTGTTTGTTTTGTTTTTTTGCATTTGCAGGTCAGCCTAGTGCCCATTTGTTTAGAAAGATTACATGTGATTAGAAAGTGGGGCATAAAGCCCACTTTCTAAAGGCCCAGGCAATAACTCTGTCTGCTTCAAGCTATGAGTGGAGAATCTTCACAAAAAGGTTAATGACTGCCTGGAGACATGTTACATGAACTAGAACAATACTTTTTTGGAACAATATTACAGATATAAATATAAAAATATAGCTCTTTTTTTTTTTTTTTTTTTTAAATGTGTGACACAAGTCTAGATGCTTATTTGCTTTCTGAATTTGAAATAAAACCAATAAATCATGACTAGATGAACCTACTAAAACATGACAACCTGCTGCAAAACCCATCAATCTCACACGATTCACAATTCACTTTATGTCTGAGTCTTTAGTTCATGTACTTTTGACACACTGCAGACCGTTTCTGTTTGACAAACAGATCAGACTTAAAACACTGCTTTACTTTACTGTAGTAAGTAGCATTAGCCTATGTGGATTTATGCTATATTTATAATAACTTGTAGATACATTATCTGACATTAAACATGTACTTGTCTACAGACACAGAGGCTCTAAGGCAACTCTTAATGCCTATGAGGAAGGAAACCTGATCCTAACTTCTTCCACTTTATTCTTTAGATTGTGGGGGGTTTTTTTTCTGCTTACACTTCGGCCATGTATACCAACTCAATGTCCAACTTCATCAATCAACTGGAGAACACAAATCCCTGAAAGATAGTCAATACATTTCCACAACAGCCAAGGCAAACAAATGTCTTCCTGCATTTGTCTTCCCACATTTTTGCCCAAACCAGAATAACCTTAAACCTTCAAAAAATTCTCGAAACATTCTTAAGATAAGAGACTTGCCAAACTCGCCCTCGTGTCCACATGCTCTGTGGTAAGATAAGAGCTTTCAAAAGTGCTAAGCGCACAATATAAAATGTTGTTGATTTTGCATTATTCATAGTTGCCACCACATAAACGCCTATGCTAACACTTTTTAATTCAACTGTAAGACAGGAAAGATTTTTCTTGTTTGTTTTTTTTTTTTTTCTCCATTTGGCAGGCGCTTTTATCCTAAGCATGGGTGTGGAGCAAAATCCAAATCCGTCTGAGGATTAAAGTCCAACAATGGCATTCTGGCAGTCCTGGGGTTTGAACTCATAACCCTACGCACCTAGCAACCATCATGCCCTCAAATCTGAGCCTAGGAATGGGCGATGTGACAAAAATATCATATGATTCTTGAAAGCATTTCCATGATGATATAAATGCATCAGTGATATAAATGTTTGCTAAGAAACTTCCAGTAGTGCTGCAAGTGATTTATATATATATATATATATATATATATATATATATATATATTTATATATATATATATATATATATATATATATATATATATATACACATATACTTAAAAACTGTGTTTAAAGATCATTTAATGTAGTGTCTGTAAAAATATATTATTTAAAATTGGTATAATGTTACCATCAGGAACAGTAATTCTCTGGCCAGCACATTACTAGCATGGTGTCGTAGTAGTCTCAAGTGAAATAGTAGCTGGTTAAGTTAATTTTATGCTCTAAAACAGCATTTGAACAGTGAACAGAACTTTCCAGTGATTTCATAATATTTCAGTATAATTCTCTTGACGAGAAGAAAGCAAACCATCCAAATTCTTCTTGAGAAACTCTATTAGTTATCTAACTCTACATTTCACTGCACGGCTGCAGGACTACTTAACTATGAATCAACCTGGAATTGAAATGCTTTATATGCTAAGCACCTATCAGGTTAAAAATATAATTACATTTAAAAGCAAATTTCCCATTTTAATGGCTTTAATTGTCGACTCTTACCCAACTGTAGCATAGTTTTCTTTTAGGCTGCTCTACACAGTACGATTTTCACCACAATATTACTGGGGGATAAAACCTATTTGGTCATGAGGTAAGATGAGGTTGATGGTGTCAGAATGATAATACGACGGCTAATTTAGTGCCGTTGCAACCAATCAAGATGGCCGACAATCAAGTTCTGGCATCGTCTGAACAATTTGGATGTGAACGTTGCTACAACGCGTGTCTAAAAAGATCAATGAATCTTAAATTAACAAATCTTAGTCATTCAACACACAACACATTCTCTTCCAGCTAACACCAGATGGTAGGATTATAAATCATTACAGTATACAGGTGTAGAAGAGTAAAGACAAGCAGTATGGAGTGTGTTGAAAGGATATTCGCTATAAGCGGATTATGAAAAGTAGCACAGGACAGTCTTTATGATTATAGCAGCAGTTCCTAGGTAGACTTGTACAGTATCCAGGTGAGATTATAGGATGAAGCGAAGGTTGGACTTGTTGGGCCGTGGATTGTTTTTGGGCCGTGTGAATCTGTAGGGTATCCGTGTACGTGTTTCCTTGTAGCTGGTAACCTTATCAGTTGAACCTGTAATATGTATCTTCCATCCATCCATCTTCTGTACCACTTATCCTACACAGGGCCGCATGGAGCCTATCCCAGGAGACTTGGGGCACAAGGCGGGGGACATCCTGGATGGGGTGCCAACCCATCGTAGGGCACAATCTTTGCGTACACATCTTTGGACTGGTGGAGGAAACCCCCGAAGCATGGGGAGAACATGCAAACTCCACACACGCTTGGGAATCGAACCCCCAAACCTGGGCGTGCGAGGCAAACATGCTAACCACTAAGCCACCGTACCCCCTAATATTTACCTGGAAATGTGGACATATTTTACCTTTAAATGTACACTACTAGGTAAACGATACATACTATAGCTACAGCAGATGCACCCTTAAGAGTATCACCTCAGCGTCGAAGATTGGTTCAGTTCAGTACACTTTTTTTTTCTAAGAGTGTAAAGCAGCTTGTATTGAAGGATTGAATAAACTGACATACAAGTAAGTGACCATGCTTGCTTTGACTAAACAGGTCAACATGCTGCATTAACCAAACATTTAATCTTTGTCACGCTCAAGAAAGGTTTCATTGTGTTTATGGGCGTTGTTTCCAAACCAGAAGTGTATAACGGGCAGTCTTTGCAAATTCACACACTCATGAAGATGAATTCTTCAACGTGGATGTGGTGGTATGGGGTGGAGGTCATTGCAGGGGGTAAGGGGTAGAGGGTAGGGGGAGTAGTCACAGCTCAGACAGAATGTCTACATCGCTGATAAGGAGGTGCTGAAGAGAGATATGGTAAAAAAAAAAAAAAAAAATCTTCTCAAATTAAACGAGTGAGCTTTATCTCCAGTGAAATGATTCCTGTGTTATTACATAGCACTATTATGTACATATAAAACAAAGTGCCTATTACCATATAATAGGTTGGAACCTGAGTCTTAATGATACTTAATGATAATGAGATCTTATGGGATGCTCTGTTTTGCCAGCAGTGATGCTCAACAAAAGCAGAAGCCAACCATTTTTGGGTACTGCCATATGACATTTCAACAATTCCACCCTTTATTCCAGGTCTCCGTTAGTAATCCTCGCAAGAAAAACACATGTTGATGCACTGGCTCCATTTCCAAGCCAACACCTTTTTGTTCAACACCTGAAACCTAATATGCATATAAACGCACGAGCACCTTTCAAATCCCACGGTTCATCTTACCGTAATAATTAAAGTTCATGTTGGACATTTTATCGCTCCTAAGTGTTGTGACCTTTTGGGTTTTTTTTTTGTTGTGTGTATGTGTGTGTGTGTGTGCGTGTGTGTTTTTTCTTCTTTTCCCCGTCATTTTCCCCAGCGCTCTAAATAATCATCTGTTATCGCATTCATTCAAGTTCAACAGGTTTAGCATTTCAGCGTGGCACGCTTCAGTCGTTTATGCGCACTGCTGCTTCGTTCAAATTTCCCCACCAGCGAATCCACTCAACCTTGGCATCTCGTCTCAGAAACGTGCGTTCGCATTAATTAATTTGCGGCGTGCGTGCGTTCGTTCGGTTATTCATCACGACGGCATACTACGAGCACGTAGTCGTCGGAAATTAATTTTATGATCCTTATCTTTAATGCCTCGCATCCACATGATACATATTTCATTAACGATGCAAACTTCATATATTAGTGCGCCTTGATTTATTTTATTTCATTTATTTATTTGATTCTACTACTGCAAGAAGTTTACCACGCTGTTAAAATTGGCCTCTGGGTTCGGATTCGACTTTCCGAAGCGGGCTGCATTTGGTGATCCGTTACGTTTTAAGGCGAATGGATCGGTGAACCTCGAGGACCGCTCTGGGACAAAAGAGGGCTTCTGGGATGCAAATATATACTACAACTACATACGTTAAAAAACGGGTCCTTCGGGGTTTTTATTTCCGAAGCAGGCTGGTGGGTCTGGTGGTCCCAGGGTTGCTTTAAAAACCCATAAGGTTAAGGCGGTGAGCCTGGAGAATCGGACGATGACGGTTCTTGGGGTGTAAACCTCACTTCGTGAGATCTGTTTGAGATTCAGTCCGCATTTTTTTTTTTTTTTTTGCCCATGCAAACCGTGGAAATCAAACACTCTCTAGGTGGATCAGTGTGGTATTAGTCAGGATATATATATATATATATATATATATATATATATATATATATATATATATATATATATGCAGTGTAATGTTACTGGCACGAGCACGAGCCTGCACCCCTATGGGACTGAACATAAAATGGTCCTGCACAAAAAAAAAAAGGTTTCACGCCATGCTTTATGAGCTCTGGTTGTAAAAAGTGACACAGTGTTGCATGCATCCCAATCAAATCGTACCATATCCCCAAAGGACTCACCAATGCAAGGCAAACAAGTGTCAGTGGCCAATTATGCAAGCAATCTGCATCCCAATCCTCCAACGGTTCATCTGAAGCGTAAAACGGCTATCTACATCCAAAACGCATGACACAAACATGACAGGGTTTCCATCCAAGTCGAGATGCACATTTCTGTTTTTTTTTGTTTGTTTGTTTGCTTGTTTGATTTGTGTGTGTGTGTGGGGGGGGGGGGGGGGTGCACAACCGTCTGAACGATTCCCTCAGTCGCAGCTACGCCATTTAGACGGTTCCTCAAGTGAATTCCTCAAGTGACATCCATCCGAAATGGAAAAGGGGGGGAGGGGGAGGGTGGGGGTTACGACAACGACGCTTAGTAACAGCCCGTACGCGATCTTTAAACTTCATAATACCGAGCTTACCTCCGTGGACCACTTTTATCTTTTCTTCGTCACTTCGAGTCGGTTCACTCGGTGTGTCTTGGTGTGAAGGATGGAGATGAAGCCTGCTGCTGTGTCTCCAGAAAGCAAAAAAAAAAAAAAAAAAAAAAAAAAACACCAACACCAAAAACGCCACAGCCCCTCTCATATACACAATCCAGCCATGAAGAGGAGGGGGGGGGGGACGAAGAAGAACAATAATAAGGAGAAAAACAACAACAAAATCCGTCTCGTCGACGAAGAAAATCCGTTAAGTGACCGTTTTATTCGCCTCCGCCATTCTCACGAAGCCCGGCCGCTCGGACAGCCGCAGACGCGCTCTTCAGAAATGTCTGAGACGGATTTACACGAGACGAAGAACAGTTTTGAAATAAAAACGACGTGTGAGAAGTCTTGAGGTTGCTAAACACAGAAACACGACTCACTCGCGGAGTGTCAAGTCAGAGAATCCACACTTTAGCTGAAGATGGTCCCTCTTCAGAAGGAAGAGAGAGAGAGAGAGAGGGGGGGGGGGGGAGAAACGGCACAAGTGTCCCCCACAAATGTTACACCATACTTATCTGACTGCGAAAGCCGGAGGAATTCATTCCTTTTTCTTAAGAAAACGAGCCCAATTTGAGTTTGAATCATGTGTGGAGCTTCTCCTCGAGTGGGGAAAAAAAAGGAAAACTGAGGCGATTCTTTAGCGCTCGGCTGTGCGCGCGCTTCCCGCCGGAACGCTGAAGCGCGAGGAGGAGTTTGAGGATGAAGAGGAGGGGGGGGCAGAGAGAGAGAGAGAGGGGGGTGGGATCTAACGAGTCCCACAGGTTCAGTAACTAGTTTCCTTCAAGACTGTGATGATTCTAATACGTACTAATATTGTATTGAACGAAAATAAACGATAACGAGCCGTTTGTTGTTGCTGTTGTTGTTTTTTGTTTTTTTGTTTTTTAAAAAAATGGCCGTGTTTTCTGTCAGGTCCTGTCACAAACCCGTCAACTCCGCAACGATTTGGCCCGTCAGATGTGGAGATCGGTCGAGTCGTGGGGTCGCGTCGGATATGAGCGCGCGCTGGTTGGTGTGTTTGCGCGGAACAGTTCAGGAGGTGAGGGTGCTCTTTGCTCATTTGGCGCCACCCGCGGGCGCCTCGGTGAACATCGCTGGAGAGCGGGGGAGAGGTGGGACGGAGGGGGGGGGGGGGTCATACACCCAAAAACAAAACAAAAACACACCGGGTCCGAAATCCCATGATCAACATCATACAGACCCTAGACACACACACACACACACACACACACACACACACACACACACACAGAGTGAGAGAGAGAAAGACACACACGCACACTTGTTGCATGAGATCTAACCAATGTGTTAATTGTTTATCAAGCTTGTGTCAGTTTTAATCAGGCAAATTGGTAAAATAAATGAACAGTGTGTGTGTGTGTGTGCGCGCGTGTGTCTGTGAGGACGCCAACTCTTTTCAGCGGAAATAGCTAAAGTGTGCTAAAATGAGGTGCTAAGATGACATCATAGACTAAGTTGCATGTTCATTAATCCGTTAGGATCCTTTGCATATTAAATATATATATATATATATATATATATATATATATATATATATATATATATATATACTGGGAAGAAATAGAGGTAGAGTATAATTATAACCTATTTCTTGTAGTCGAAATCTGTGTTCAAGGCACCACAAACGAACTATATACATATTTACAAAATTCTATCACAAATGCTACCAAAATGAAGCAGTGGTAGCGAGGTGTCA
The DNA here is from genome assembly GCF_023375685.1 of Ictalurus furcatus. NCBI lineage: Eukaryota > Metazoa > Chordata > Actinopteri > Siluriformes > Ictaluridae > Ictalurus > Ictalurus furcatus. The sequence goes on from NC_071270.1 coordinate 3,737,570, forward strand.
AGAAATAGACAAAGTTTCAAGGAAAACAGTTATAGATGGAATAGCTATGTTTAATTACTTGTAGTTATGACCAAGAAGAGAGTTTAATACAAAGAACAAATATGTGTGCAGGTGGGACAAATCGGTCACTTGGGATAATGGTGATCAGTGTATTTGGTCATTTGGAACAATGGTGATCAGTGATTGGTCATTTGGAACAATGGTGATCAGTGATTGGTCATTTGGAACAATGGTGATCAGTGTATTTGGTCATTTGGAACAGTGGCGATCAATGATTGGTCATTTGGAACAATGGTGATCAGTGATTGGTCATTTGGAACAATGGTGATCAGTGTAATCAGTCATTTGGAACAATGGTGATCAGTGATTGGGCATTTTAACAATACTGATCAATGATTGGTCATGTGAGACATTGATGATCAGCGATTGGTCATTTGCAACTATGCTGATCCATGATTGGCCATTTGGAACAATGCTGATCAGTGCTTGGTCATTTGGAACATTGGTAATCAGTGATTGGTCATTTGCAACAATGCTGATATTTAATTGTTCGTTTTGAACAAAGCTGATCAGTGTAATTGTTCATTTGGAACAATGGTGATCTTTGATTGGTCATTTGGAACAATGCTGATAAGTAATTGGTCATTTTGAACAAAGCTGATCAGTGTAATTGATCATTTGGAACAATGCTGATCAGTAATTGGTCATTTGGAACAATGGTGATCAGTGATTGGTCATTGGGAACATAGGCTTGCATAATCACAACTCAGTCAGGCTGTACACACTGTTTGTGAGTTGATTGAACCAGCTCTTTTAACTCTTAAAACCAGCAGCTGTGATGTGAACTGCAGAGCTGTACCAAGTGCAGGACCATCCTTGGCATATGCTCAAAAACTTGCTGGATATGTTCCTAGGCTGTTTTTTTAAATAAAGCCAAGGGCTCTAAAAAGTCATCTTAAAATCTAACAACAAAGTTGCAAGTTGGCAACACTGCCTTTTATTCAGGCTGCATATTACAGTGGGTTTGAGAAGATCTAACACCCCACCCCCAAGATTTTGTCCCTGTGAGCTGAGCTGAAGTAAACACAATACATTGGGAGAGTTCCTAAGAATTACACTTATACAGTAAATATTTTAATAGTGAACAATAAAACGCATTTGTGCAACTGTGTCAGAAAGAAACACCTGTACAACAGGGTATAAAATTCTTCTTCTTCTACATTGTCTTCAGTTTGATACCCTCAATACAGTAATATTCATTGTCAAAAAAATGAAGTATCTAGGCAAAACAATTTTAATGAATAAGCTAGTTAGCTTGGTTTGTTCATTTAAATGGAACAGTGGAACTGCTCAAAATGTAATTAAATATATTTTTTAATGGAATAAGTGCTAGTCCTTAATTCACTTAAGCACACATCTGCATTGTATAATGCATTCAGGATTCGTGTACAGTCAGTGTAGGAAAAAACTAACCCCTGATATGTCATTATATACACTATGTAGCCAAAACTTTGTGGACATCTGATCATCACAATCTTATGTTCTTTTTGAACATCCCATCCAAATCTAGTCCCCCCCCCTTTCTGTTTTAACGTGCACTCTTCTGGCTCAACTGTTTTGAAACATAGCTGTGAAGATGTGCCCGTTCAGCCACAAGAGCATTAGTGAAGTCATACACTGATATTGGGCGAGGAGGTCTGGGGTGCACTCAGCATTCCAGTTCATCCCAATGGTGTTCAATGGGGTTGAGGTCAGGGCTCTGTGCAGGAAACTCAAGTTCTTCCACTCGATCCTTGCCACATCATGTCTTCATGGAGCGCGCTTAGTGCACAGGAGCATTGTCATGCTGGAACAGGTTTGGGCCTCTTAGTTCCAGTGAAAAAAGTCTTCAATCCTACAGCATACAAATTCATTCACCCATATATAGGTGTGATGGTCAATTATCCTCAAATCTTTGGCTATATAGTGTTTTTCATTTAAGTTGTGCACCATTTATGCAATGCTTACACCAAATATTTGTGCTAGATTAACCACATTTGTTTTGAGTCAGTACAATTGGATTAGCTGCGGCTAATTCAAACTGTTGGGTAACAGCATGACACTCGAATGTTTTTCTGTCAATATTGGGCCACGTCTTGTGTAAGTATATTATTCATTACGAAGAAATAATGAATGTCTGTTTGACAAACCTTCTACCCCAGTATGTTCCAGAAGCCCGAGTGTGAACAATATTATCAGTTTTATCAGGAAATCATGCCTGAGGCGGCAGTGTTTATGAGGGTCACAAGAAGGGGCAAAGCAAGTTAGTACTTGGCAGTAGTGATGTTGGGCTACTTTGATGGTCACTATCCCTGACAGGAAGATCCCAGCATGTCTTTCAGTTTAAACTCTGACCCCATATGATTTCAGATACACTCTGGATCTCAAAAGTGTGTCTACTTTCTCTCTTTCCTTCATTTTCAGCATGTAAAGGGAAAGCTTTTTCAGTAAAAACTAGATGTGTGCAGGATTGGTTTGTTTTTTTTTATATCTGGCCCTTTGCCCACACGAAGGTTAAAAAACCCCAAGCTCCCGTAACTTTTATGTTGGGTCCTGTGAGTCTTGTGGTATCCCAGTCCCAATGCATACCTCTAGTAGACACATACCATCATTTATCTGGCAGTACAGCAAAACTGTTAAGTACATTCTTAGCAAAAAGCATACTTCTTTATCTATACTCACCAAAAAAAGAAACGTCCCTTTTTCAGGAGACGGTATTTTACAGATAATTTTGTCAAATCCAAATAAGCTTTACAGATCTTTATCGGAAAGGGTTTAAACGATGTTTTTCCTGCCTGTTCAATGAACCGTAAACAATTATTGCACATGCACCTGTGGAACAGTCCTTAAGACATGAACAGTTTACAGGCGCTAGGTGATTAAGGTCACAGTTACAGTAACGTAGGACACTAAAGAGACCTTTCTACTGACTTTGAAAAACACCAGAAAAAAGATGCCTATGGTTCCTCCTCACCTGCATGAACATATCATAGACCTGCTGCAGGGAGACATGAGGACTGCAGATGTGGCCAGAGCAATAAACTGCAATGTCTGTAATGTAGGATGCCTAAGACAGTGCTACAGGGAGACAGAAAGGACAGCTGATCGTCCTCGCAGTGGAAAATTACATGTAACCGTGTGTGTCCACACCAGACGTGATCGAGAACTTGCAAACGCCTTGGTGGAAGAGTGAGGGAACATCTCACAGCAAGAACTGACAAATCTGGTGCAGTCCATGAGGATGAGATGCACTGTAGTACTTAAAGCAGCTGGAGGACACACCACATACTGACTGTTACTTTTAATATTCCCCCCCCCCCCACCCCCCTTTGTTCAGGGACTCGTTATTCCGTTTCTGTTCCTCAAACGTCGGTGAAACTTGTTCAGTTTATGTGTCAGTGGTTGAATGAGTTCATGTTCATACAAATATTTACACATGTTAAGAAATTTGCTGGAAATAAAAGCAATTGAATGTGTAGGGACATTTATTTTTTTTTGCTGGGTATATAAACATACATAGCTAACTGGCTAATTTGTAGCTAAATAGCACAGTAATGCACAAGAAAGTTATGTCAGCTGTTGTACAGAATATTTGACTACATAAAACCCTAATTAAGCAACTAAAATATCATATTCTTTAATTTATCTATTTTTTAAAAGCAATTGGGCAATTGGGTCAGGTTACACGGCTTTCTCTCTACAGTGATCTATAGTGGTGTTGACACAATCCCTCATCTGATGATCCTTTGGGCTGATAAAGTACTAGAACAACCCCTATGATGGCAACAGGGATTCAACCAGGGCAATAGTAATAAGAAGTGGGACAGTGCAGGAAAGGTGTCCCCTGAACTGTCTGCAATATGGACTCAACAGCTCTCTTGTAAAGCTTTGGAGATGATCACAATATTGCCAGGGGATACATTATTTCTTTTCAGCTGTAGTTTAATGATGCGTATGGACATTTGTCTAAAAATACATCTGTTCTGCCATTGGCCTTCTGCTGAGTCAATACACTTATAACCTAATGGTGGTGTGCCAAGGCCTTTGGCAGGATGTGAACACTCTCTGATTTATCTAAATGGTATGTTTACATTTCAAAAAATGCTTCATTTACTAGTTTATATATATATATATATATATATATATATATATATATATATATATATATATATATATATATATATAAAATAACAATACAATTGCAGATATATTTAATCATACACACACACACACACAATATATATATATATATATATATATATATATATATATATATATATATATATATATATATTTGCAATTGTATTGTTATTAGCATATTTCCATTGGGGTTCCTACAGTTAATATGAAATTGGGGAAACATTCAGACGTGTGTAATGTTCCCAGTTCGCATCAAATTGTAATTAACAGAAAGTGTATCAGTGGGTAAAATAAAAATGATTAGACACTCAAGATGTCCGCTGCACATGCTGAAATTGAATGTCCATCTTAAGTCCTTTGTGTGTGCTTTATATTTAATATTGTTCACCTGTACATAATCTTAACTTAATGGTTCAAATTAAGGCAACGTTTCCGAAGTGCCCTGCATGTTTTGGTATACACTTCACGTCTCCTGCAGCAGGAGTACATTTTCTGGCCACCTGATGCTGTCTGCTAAACGAGGAGGAGCTCTGAAACGGGGCAGAGACAGCAGGCTGTCTGTGCTCTTCAAAACCCACGACAGACATCTAAGCATTTGTGGCTGGAAAGCACTCATTTAATTACTTCCACCACGCTGCGGCAGCTCTGTGAGAGCTCAGGAAAAAACAGGGGTATGTTACCGTACAGACAGAATTGCAGCAATAGCTGACACAATAGCAGCCTTTCAGGATCCACAGCAGAGCTCCTTATTAAACATATACCCCCTATCGGTTTTGGACAATCTGTTAGAAGATTTTTTTTTTAAAAACACAAAAAACTTATTTGCTGGGTTTCCAAGCCGCCAACGGGTCAGTGGAAACGAGTGTAAACACAGAGAATGACCAGGGATGCTGCAAAACAACTTCAGACCACACACATTTCCCCAGGATCGATCATGAAATGATGATGATCAGCAGTTGGAAAGCCCACCTTGTACCCAAGCTTCATGATGAAAGCAAGAAAAAGAAACCTATATCAAACACCTCCGGCATGTGATCCAGGCTTCTCGAACAATCCTCATTAGTGGCAAACAAACAGCTGTTGGCTTGCTTCTCCTGGGCTCTCATTAAGTGCTGCCTGTCATCCACTTCCTGACTAACACCCAATCAGGGTACTAAACCAAACTGTACCCGCCCATCGGGGTTCAAGGTAAGCCTCGGATGAGGCAGCATTCCCAGCATTCTGATGAATGATTTATTTCATGAAAGACTAAGGTTGTACATAGAGCACTACCAACTCACAATTTTTTTTAGTTATCTTACGTAAGTATTGCCAGACATGAACCAAGATCCAACAACGATGGATCAAACTTTCACCTTTTGCTTTCACTTATATTTTTGTCTACATCTGCGTTCCATTGCTCGCCATCTCCTTTATGGATGCAAATTCCCAGCTCTAATGAAAGGTGAGACTCTCTGTAAAATCACAAGGCCTTTGTTCTCTGATTGTGAAATCGTTATGACTCACTCGCCTCTCAGTGCTCGGTAATGACAGCCACCCGCCGTCAATCAGCGCTAATCAGAAATATTCAAAGGGAATAAAACTGCAAAATGGGCTTGCTCGGTCCTTGAGGGGGGTTATGCTGTGGTGAGTGCACAACAGCACAAACAATGCAGTTTGATTATGCAGATTTTGAGGTGGTTTGGAGAGCTTGATATTTTCTTAAGTCTTTAAGATGTACGTGTGAAAAAAAATTTGACAGAAACTGTCTGTCACTTTCTCTTCTCTCTTTCTCTCTCGCTTATCTCTAGCGAACGCTAACTGTTTTGCCCACTCTGTTGAACCTGATCTCATTAAAAAAAAAGTACAAATACAACCAAATAAAAGTTGAACTTAAATTTTCTATGAATATAAGTGGTACAATGGTTCCGTGGGTAGCAATGGGTTCGATTCTTCATCATGAATGTTCTCCCCATGTTCGTTTCATCTGGTTTTTCTGGTTTCCTCCCAAAAACATTCTGCTAGGTGGATAAGCTACACTAAATTGCCCCTTGGTGTGAATGATTTTGTGAATGTTTGTGTGATGCCCTGGCATCCCATTCAGAGTGTATTCCTGCCTCACGCCCAGCGTTCCCAGTACTCCGGGATGCACCATGACAATGACCAGGATAAAGCTCTTAGTGAAGATGAATGAATCAAAGAATGAATGAAGTAATAAAAAAAACCAAGGCTAACTCCATCCCTAATCCTAACCCTAAACTTCTTAGCATTAAAGCCTCAACATGAGACATGTTGATTCTCTCTCGCCTAGTTTTTCTTCTCTTCCTTCCTATTTTCCTTCCTTCCTTCCTCTCTCTCTCTCTCTTTTCTCTCCTTATATCTTTTCAAAAGGATTTTATAGAATATGAATTGAAAAGGCTCACTGCATGTGTCTGCATATTTTGTTCTGAACATTTCTGAGAGAACTATTCAGTCAGAGAAAAGTTCTGTGGGTTTGGGATTCAGCCCTGCAGGCTAGCCGTGCAGCAAGGCCACTGGAGAACAATTAACTGAGCTTATAAACCAATCCTTCCAGAGTCATTTTTGAACTTTGAGTTCAGGGTCAGTCGGCATGTAACCGCAGCGAACCAGCTCTCATCCTTCAGTGTACATAGGGATTTCTGTCCAAAATAGCAGATGCAATGCATGCTCAGAAACAAACATCGATGGATCTATTACAGTCATGAACATAGCACTTTGAAGTAGTTCAAAGCGAAAACCTGCGAAATGCATCCACCAGCTGCTTTCGCTCAAACGTTATTTCTACTATCACGTTGCTAATCGCCTGGAAGGTTGCGTAGTCAGACCTGTGGCAGATGTTTCCCCGGTGAACACTTGGTTTTGATCCTTTAGTTGTGAAATGAGGTGGTTTGATTTCTTTGTTATAAAAGATGATCATCAGACAATTGCCTGTTCCGTACCCCCTGGCAGAGGAGCTCGTTTTCTTTTCCACTGAGAGCTAAGCCGATCTGTAATATGAGAGATGGTGGAAGTCCAAAGCAAAACGGAGAACGCTTGGAATGCTGGAAGTGCTCAAATGGCCCTGGTGGCCCCATCACTCCAATGATCTGTCTCTTCTCTCTCTCTCTCTCTCTCTCTCTCTCTCTCTCTGGCTTGAAGCAATAGTTGTGCTCTCGATGACCGTCCAGCATCACTAAGAAGACGGTTAAATGAAGGCCTTCATCAAGGGCTTGAGCCACCAAAATAGAACCCTCCTACAGTGCACGACTAAAAGGAAATTATGGAAGCCTTTCATTGCAGCACAGATTAGCGTTCAATATGATATAATGGCGCTCTTATATCACATGGTAATTATAAATCCTACCTGTGGCGGTTGCAAATCAATGAGCTCCAAATTATAATGGGAACAATTAGGGTCCTTGAGAGTAGCTACAGTATTTGTGTGAGGCGAGTATTTGTGCGTGTGCTCAGGTGCTACGATGTCCGATGCCGAAACTTCCGTTTCTTGCTGCTGTCATCGTCTTTGTTTTGGGCACAAGCGGGGGCTGCGAGCAGAGGAGTTCATTTGCATGGAAATTGTTGTTGATTGCGAATAAAGCATGTTTCCCTGTATGTACTTAAACAATTCCATTGAATGCTGAGCGAGTAGCAAGAACACATTAGACAAAATCAGATCAGTTATTCATATCGTGCTGTGATTGCAAATGTTTTTTAAATTGCAGCTACAAAGGACCATCACGGACTTGAATACATAACACAGTATTTAGCACAATAAGTCTTCTGATGCCAGACAGGCAAAAACTTTTGCTGAAAGTTCAATTGAACCTTTTTTGTTATCCTCTGCAATGTTAATATGGCCTTGCTCGATTCTCGAGCCAGTGTTGTCATTCAGAGGAAGAGAATTGTAATATTCTGTTGCAGTTACTTGAATAGTGTTGTGTCATTTCATTTATCCGACATAATTGCTTTCTCTTGGTCAATTGCCAGTGACAAATATTAGATAGTTGCAAGCATGATTCTGTCAGTCCTTATCTGCCTCCATGTCTCTGATAATTGCGTTTGGCCTTTACATCTCAGAGCAGCAAAAACAAAACCAAAAAAAAAAAAGGCGAGTAATTGATTTTTCTCCCATTTGTGAGATATGAGGATCTTATTTGCTCTGAGACGCTGCTTCCGCATCAATGAAGCTGTTAGGCATCTTGCTGATGTCTTTGATAGGTAAACCTGTGCATGCGTGAGTGTGTTTGCACATACACTTTCATGGCAGCCAAAGGATCAATGTGTCATTTTGTCCTAATAGTATGGATTCCTACGGTAAAAACAGGAAATCCACACACCCTTTTGTTTGTAATAATAAATGAGCATTGTATTTTTTTTCTCCCTGGATAGTAACCTCTAGCAACACATTCAACGTGTTTATACTGAAGTATCTGTGATGTGTTTAGTGTTTCTGGTGCTAATTTGTTGGTTGGTGCTATATTTTGAGACGTTAATAGTTGTGTGTCATGCTGGTGTCACGGGGGACGTTGTTATTGCTGGCACAGTTACAGTGGTGCTTAATAGGCCGGGGGGGGCTGGGGGGGGCGTGAATTCAGCGATCTCAAACAAATTTTCTCACTCATCATTTTCCCACCGAGTTCAACGTCATATTAACGGGCACTCCAACGTAGAAATAGTTTCGAATTTGAGTTGGAGCGAATGCAGGACTCAATAGCGTAGATGCAACGCAGCTATGCAGCAGAGACTTGGCTAGTTAGCGATCTACGAGTGGACGAGTGCGATGGCGTTTGACAGCAGTATTAAAATGAAAGCTGAAGCTGCTGCTGCATGGCAGTCTTTAGACAGAGATGGCTTTAGGCAGAGATTTAGCAAGGGCTAAATCCCACTGCACCACTTTCAGCAGGTACTCGACTCTTGGACGCCATTGAAAATCATGTGTTAATTAAAAAGATTACTACTATTCAGGGTGTAGCTTTCCTTTAAACTGGCAAGACTCGCACTTGTCAGAAAGCCGCAGTGCTGCATGGAGGACGGAGCTGTTTCTGAGGACAGAGGATAAATACCAAAGAGTGCAAACAAACAGCTATCGCAAAAATAGTATATGAGCATCCGAGCCAGGATGTGTACTGTTCAGCAATGTTTAAGTCGTTCCCCTGGCTGTCAGCCGATGCTGCTGTGGCAGAACCAAAGCCCTGGCCGTTTGTCTCTATGAGAAATGCCATGTCAGCCAGCCCAGATGAGCTTTTAAATGACTGTCACTTCTCCTTCTATTTCAAATGGCTGTGTGTTATGGCATCCTATAGGCATTCACTTTATTTACGACCTTTACCCTACGCCACTTTCATTTATGGGCCAGAATATAAACTTGAGCAAAAAAAAAAAAAAGGTAGGGAGAGATTTGGCCTTGTGTTTTCCCAGCTAGGCAGCCTTTTCTTTTACAGCGTGAATAGCAAGCAAGGGAGCCGTGGCGTCTGCTCATTAAAAGCACATTACTGTTTAATAAGTGCGGTGAAGCTGAGAGGGAGGTGTGTGAGATGAGAGGATATGGGTGTGGGAAGATTGTAGAAGTTTGTTAAAAAAAAAAAAAGAAGTGAAAATGGGTACAGCGAGTATAGGAAGAATGAAAACGAGCGCTGTGTACTTGACAGGACCAGGTGGCCTGTAGGGAGCTAGGTCAAATGGAACACTCTGAGAGTTAATTAAACCACTGCTATGCTGGAGGTAAGTTGGGAACTAGGCGCATACGCACTCTGGAAAGGTTGATAAGACAATG